>NW_015159715.1:1238122-1239994 GCF_001447785.1 Gekko japonicus
GCTCAGGGCGGCTTCCAAAAACTGATAAGCAGTATACATTTTACAGTAATAGAATAAAATACATCATTTAAAAACATAAAGAAGTCAATATAAAACATTCATTCGATGGCGATAAAAATAAAGTGCAGTTTAGGGACACATTCAGCGGTGCCACTGCGCTAGGTCGTGTTGGATCAGAGTTCACACAGGGCGCTGCTGGTAGGACCTCGCTCGTAGCGGAACGCCTGCCTAAAAAGTTCTGTTTTCACGGCCCTGCGGAACTGAGCCTGCAACCCTGGTGTTTCTTTTTTTGTTTGCTTTTTTCTAAAAAACGGACATTTGGAGGAAAATGGAAATATATGCAGTGCTTATTCTCCTGTGAAACCTAATTTTATTTCACTACTTTTAACAACATAAATGGTTTATAATTTAGCATGTAAAATTATACTGTTTTCCATACTGAGGAATTTAAAAGTATAAATGTCTTAGTTTCTGAGAAGCAAAACTGCAGATATACAAACAGTTTACTCTATGCTACTTCAGCACCTGGGAATGGGTTGCCATCCCTGGGTTGGGAGATACCTTCAGATTTTGGGGATGGAGCCAGAGGACAGCAGAGTTTGGGCATGGGAGGGACTTCTGTGGGGTATAATACCTTCCAAAGCAGCCATTTTCTCTAGGTGAACTGATCTCTGTCACCTGAAGACCAATTGTAATCCCAGGGGGCCTCCAGACACCACCTGCAGGTTGGCAACCCTATCTTAAAAGGAAAAGTAAAGGTCTGGCTTAGAAAAACATGTCTTAGGCCCCTGCCACACAGGGGGGGGGAAGCACGGGCAAAGTGCGGCTTTTTAAAGCCGCACCAAAACAGACACGCAGCGGCGGGATCACATAGATCCCCTGAGCCGCTGTGCAGTTCCTCCCCGGCACAATCAGATGCCTGGGGGAAGCCACTGAAAGGGGAGCGAGGCAGCCAAACTGTGTATGTGTGCACATGCACAGTTCGGCCGGGAGCCTGGATTGCTCCGGACGACGGGCGCGCTGGCGATCCCACGACCACGCTTGATGCGGCGTTCCCGGTAAGTCCTCCTCTGGAGGTGGTTCTTTTTTACTGTGGGTTTTCGGCCTGAAGGGCCGGATCGGGGACGGGTGCGCACCGCTTCCCAGATGTTGCGGTGAGATCACGCCCCTTTGCTGTGCCCCCGATCCGTCCCTCTCCTGGGCCAAAACCTTCCGTGTGACCAGGGCCTTAAAGTATTTAATTCATTCACAAAGAGAAACTATTTCATAGGAGTTCTTCTCAGTGCTTTTCAAAATGTCTTCATTGTTCCATCAGAAATGGAAGTTATCCTAAATGGAAAAAGGTGTTTCCCCCAGATTTTTCCAGGGTCTTCCAATCTCTACCTCTGTGTCAGTCACCTTTTGAGAAGTGTAACTTTGGGGTTTGGTTCTTCTCTATTACACAAGACATATAAACCACAACAACATGAATTTTATGTGGATTCAGCTCCAGTTTCTTAATCTCCATCTGGTTCGTTATAGCATATAAACAAAGTAGAAAACTGGATCAATTTTTAATTGATCAGTTTTTTAAAAGTATTTGCAAAAAACAGTTTTATTTTAAAATAGAGCACTTTGAAATGGGGATTGGTGCTCACTGTGACCTGTCATCCCACTTTCACCTTTGCTGAACAAGTTTGCAAGCTTTCATGTACAGAGTATTGGGCAAGAACTGGGTATACCCATATTCAAATTGCCACTTAGCGATAAGGCATGGAGACAGAGATATGGGTGCTGGATAATTTTCCAGAATGTTTTCTGAAATATGTTGCGACTGTAATTTTTCTGCAAGGGGTAAAAGCATTGGGTCGCTTTTAGTATTCACTTTCCCTA
>NW_015159715.1:1240560-1242378 GCF_001447785.1 Gekko japonicus
TTTTTCTGGCCAATGTTTATTTATTTATTTATTTCACTTTTACCCCACCCTCCCTGCCAGGCGGGCTCAGGGCGGCTTCCAAAAACTGATAAGCAGTATACATTTTACAGTAATAGAATAAAATACATCATTTAAAAACATAAAGAAGTCAATATAAAACATTAATTCGATGGCAATAAAAATAAAGTGCAGTTTAGGGACACATTCAGCGGTGCCACTGTGCTAAGTCGTGTTGGATCAGAGTTCACACATAGGGCTGCCAAGTGGGGGTGGGGAAACTCCCGCTTTGGAGGCCCGATTTCCACTGTGGCGGAATCGGGCCCCGGGGAGGACTCCGCCCCCTGAAGCTGCGTCACCAGAGGTGACGCAGCCACGTCGCTCATGTTCGGGGCGTGGCCCAGATCATCAGGGGGGAAACCCAACGTGACCGACGTAGTACGTCACTTCCTGTGATGTGCTAGTGGTGTGCGCTATGCTACTTCAGCACCTGGGAATAGGGTTGCCATCCCTGGGTTGGGAGATACCTTCAGATTTTGGGGATGGAGCCTGAGGACAGCAGAGTTTGGGCGTGGGAGGGACTTCTGTGGGGTATAATGCCATAGAGTCCACCTTCCAAAGCAGCCATTTTCTCTAGGTGAATTGATCTCTGTCACCTGGAGACCAATTGTAATCCCAGGGGGCCTCCATCTTAAAAGGAAAAGTAAAGGTCTGGCTTAGAAAAACATGTCTTAGGCCTCTGCCACATGGGGGGGGGGGAGCACGGGCAAAGTGCAGCTTTTTAAAGCCGCACCAAAAGAGACACGCACGGCGGGATCACATAGATCCCCTGAGCCGCCGCGCACTTCCTCCCCGGCACGATCAGATGCCGGGAGGAAGCCACTGAAAGGGGAGCGAGGCAGCCAAACTGCATATGTGTGCGCATGCACAGTTCGGCCGGGAGCCTGGATTGTTCCGGACGACGGGTGCGCTGGCGATCCCACGGCCATGCTTGATGCAGCGTTCCCGGTAAGTCCTCCTCTGGGGGTGGTTCTTTTTTACTGTGGGTTTTCGGCCTGAAGGGCCGGATCGGGGACGGGTGCATGCCACTTCCCAGATGTTGCGGTGAGATCACGCCCCTTTGCTGCGCCCCCGATCCGTCCCTCTCCTGGGCCAAAACCTTCCGTGTGACGGAGGCCTTAAAGTATTTAATTTATTCACAAAGAGAAACTATTTCATAGGAGTTCTTCTCAGTGCTCTCCAAAATGTCTTCATTGTTCCATCAGAAATGGAAGTTATCCTAAATGAAAAAAGGTGTTTCCCCCAGATTTTTCCAGGGTCTTCCAATCTTTACCTCTGTGTCAGTCATCTTTTGAGAAGTGTAACTTTGGGGCTTGGTTCTTCTTTATTACACAAGACATACAAACCACAACAACATGAATTTTATGTGGATTCAGCTTCAGTTTCTTAATCTCCATCTGGTTCGTTATAGCATACAAACAAAGTAGAAAACTGGATCAATTTTTAATTGATCAGTTTTTTAAAAGTATTTGCAAAAAACAGTTTTATTTTAAAATAGAGCACTTTGAAATGGGGATTGGTGCTCACTGTGACCTGTCATCCCACTTTCACCTTTGCTGAACAAGTTTGCAAGCTTTCATGTACAGAGTATTGGGCAAGAACTGGGTATACCCATATTCAAATTGCCACTTAGCGATAAGGCATGGAGACAGAGATATGGGTGCTGGATAATTTTCCAGAATGTTTTCTGAAATATGTTGCGACTGTAATTTTTCTGCAAGGGGTAAAAGCATTGGGTAGCTTTTAGTATTCACTTTCCCT
>NW_015159715.1:1242393-1265776 GCF_001447785.1 Gekko japonicus
TTCCCTACTTTTTGCTGGACTGTTGTGGAGAGAAAATTAAGCAAAAACATGTATTCTACCTTGCACTCCTTGGACAGATAGGTCTCTCAGTCCCACTGAGTCCCACTGGCAGCTCCATACTGGTGGAACAAGCTCCCAGAAGACATCAGGGCCCTGCAGGACCTTTTACAATTCCTCAGGGCCTGCAAGACGGAGCTCTTCCACCAGGCCTTCAATGAAGGAGCCGCATCTAATAACTGAACTGTGATAAGGCCCTATTCTCCTGGACTACCATCAGCAGCCTGTGCCTGCTGCATAATTAGATCAAGATGAGCTGCTGATCAACACATACTGGATCCCTTTTGAATATTCCATCATGATTGTTTCCACCATCACTATGCAATATTATTATTAGTTTTGTTGTCATTAGCACTTTACAATAGTTCCTATTTTTATGACTGTTCTATAATTGCTATTCTATGTGTTTTGACTTTTTATGTAAGCTGCCCTGAGCCTGCTTTGGCAGGGAGGGTGGGGTATAAATTGAATGAAAGAATGAATAAATAAATAAATAAAACTAAAATCATAGCACTATTGGTGAGATGTGCAAGAAAAAACAAAAGTCAACTACCCACAGAATATTGGCTGCATTCCATTATTGTAATACTAATCAAACTCTGGTTAGTCTGTCAGAAGTAAGAACATAAGAGAAGCCAATGTTGGATCAGGCCAATGGCCCATCCAGTCCAACACTCTGTCACACAGTGGCCAAAAATACCAGGTGCCATCAGGAGGTCCAGCAGTGGGGCCAGGACACTAGAAGCCCTCCCACTGTTGACCCCCCCCCCAAGTACCAAGAATACAGAGAATACACAGTACATAACAGATCATAGTTCATTTGTAAACCAAGTTGGGATGCAGTCACACACACTAAATAATCCACTTTCCAGCTGGATTTTGTCAGTTCATGCAGTAAAATCTAGTTGGAAAGTGCCCTGAAAGTGGATTGAAAGTGGATTGTTTAGTGTGTGGACTGCAGCCTTAGATACTTTCCACAGTTGCCTGCCACTCTGGATTTTGGGCAATTCTGCATTGGCTTTTCTCTCAGTTGTTTTAGCAAACCCACGTTGGAACAGAAATTCCCCTCTGCATTGCATGCTGCTTTCACTTCCTTTGGTCATTGGATTTTATGATAGCCTCCCCACTCCATGCTCCTTTCGTTTTCTTTGATCATCCGATTTTATGGTACCTTCTGCATAGATATATGGCTGTTCAGCGGTGACTTTGCAGTCAGTATGGCATTGCCCCAAGGTATTTAAATGTGGTTTTGAGCTGCACCTTCCCCTCCCAGTAGAGAAAATGTGGAACAAATGTCAGATGCAGAATCACCCTTTCTCAGTGTTTGAGTCAAGGTAATTTAAATCCATGGCAAAACAGCATCCAAATAACCTGGGGCAACAGCAGGCTGAAACTGGGCTGACCACTGCAGAATGCAGAATTGGGGGGGGGGCGGAATAAAAGAAGGTTGAACTCAATTTTAGTGCAGAATGGGGGGGGGAACTGGATTAAAAAGGTTGAATTTGATTTTAGTGCAGAATTGCAGAATCGATTCGCTCTTTACACTGTGAACCTTGTGGTCTGTTGAAATTGTTGAAATCAGGTTCCACTTACACAGCCAGCAAACAGAAGAAGTTGAAGGAAACACATCTTTTAAGTATCTAGAATGGGCATCTTTGCAAAGGCTGTTTGGAAAATGTTATGACTATGTGGACTCCTCCTATCAAGCTCAACTGATTACATGGACTTTACGTCTTATCTTCTAAGGAGGAAACATTGTGTCTTATGCCTTATTAGAGTTATAGTATGTACTTAATTTTGTTGTTGTGACACCACCAACTTTATATTTGTTAAATACAGTTCATATTTTGGCAATTTCTGATGGTGTTTCTCCCAGCGGAATTTGTATATCTGGGACCTCTGTGATGCTAGTTCCCCCCCCCCAATTTTTGGATAAATGGGGGGAGGGGGCTGCAGGGAGGGAATAAACCTTTGGCAAGCCAAACCTCTTTCTCCTGGATATTGGCTAAGGATTGTGATTATTTGTCCCCCATGCCTTTGACTAGCTACTTCAATGAATTCCTGAAGCTTTTAACACTGAATAGTTTACAACTTCCTTTCTCTCTTGCTAATTATCAGCCACTCTCCCCTCCCTGTCTAGTCACTTCAGAGCATCCCCTAATCTATATTATGAAACAAAACAGATATTTTACAGCTCTCTCTCTCTCTCTCTCTCTCTCTCTCTCTCTCTCTCTTGCCATTTTGCTGCCTTTTAATTCTCCTTTGGGAGAGGCTAAAGTCTGTAAAGCTCACTCCTGCTTCTTCACTAGTATGAGTGGAAGGAACAGAGAAAAATGCACAGGGAATAAGAGAGCGTGCTTAGTAAGCTCCATAGAAAATTAAATGCACAAGAATTTCTGTTTGTCTTTGCCTCCATCTCTGTATGCAGGAGACTAAGAGGGGAGGTGCTACTGAGGAATCTGACAACAATAGTTAACAAGTCAGGCAAAAAAACCCCACAAACCCATAGTTTGAAATTGCAGTTTAGCAGCCACCAGGAAACCTTAGCCTGCATTCAGACATCACATTGAACTGGTATTTAATCATACCATGATTTATAAACAATGGTCTGCCAGTTAGTATGGAGTTCCAGTTTATTAAAAAAAAAAAAGCTCATTAGAGATCTAAGAAAGGTGGGGAAATTTGTGAAATTTCTAGAAAACATAGGTTTTCTTTAATTATTGCTTAATGTTTTAGGTGGTCATCTGTGTTGGTCTGAAGCAGCAGAACAAATTTAGAGTCCAGTGGCACCTTGAAGACCAACAAAACTTTTTTCAAGGCATGAGCTTTCGTGTGCAACACACACAAAATATTGGGAAAAGTGTGCCTTGCACACGAAAGCTCATGCCTTGAAAAAAGTTTTGTTGGTCTTCAAGGTGCCACTGGACTCTAAATTTGTTCTACTGCTTAATGTTTTATCATTCTTCTTGAATTTTCATAACATTTCTTGCGTTGCAATTCTTTGCAAGTCCATTGAACTCAGCAAGGCTTACTTCTGTGTAAGCATGTACAAAATCTGGCAATTCAGTTCTTCTACGTAGTTAAAATCTGGCCTGTGCCACCTACTTGCAGAGTTGTTTTTTTAGGGGTGAAAGCAGTGGTTTTAGGAGAGCTGAAATATACCCCTAAACTCCCATCCCTTCCCTTATGTTCACTGCCTCTTTTATCCCCCTCTAGGCCACAGCTGCTGTTTTGAAGTATTTCCTTCTTGACAACAGTGATCACAACAAGATTAGGAATCTCATAGGTCAGTGATGTTATATAGCTAATCATATCTGGCTATATGAACATCATATTGTCCTCGTTCTGAATGGACAAAGACTTCCCCCCTCCTTCAGTCACTCCCAAAAGGTGGTGCTTGGAGGAAGTTTTTCACTACTTTACAAAAATTGCCTTCCTCTTTTGATACAGTTTACATGGAATGTTTCATTCGTGGTGGTTATAGTAGAGTTTGACAGCCCCATCCACTTCCCTCCCTCAGAGGCACGATTTTCCCTCTGTTTTTCTCTCCCTGTCTGACTGAGCAGCCCTAGTGTTCTGTTTTCTTCTTTCCTGAAAAACTCTGTCTGTCCCACCCTATCTCAATATGATATTTTACTGCTGGCTCAGCCCAGGAACCTGTGGGGAGGGTCAGGATTGCCTGTTAACTTGAACCACTGAAAATGGCACTTGGGACATTTTGAAATTCAAAATTAACAAAATATTTTATTCAACATAGAGGGGAAAGGTCAGGTAAAATTAGGAGATGAAAGTTCTGAGGTAACTAAGTATAGATAACTCTGAGGTAAAACTAGTACATGTAACATGCACAGACTTTAGTTCTTACATTTCAGGCTAATGAGAGTTTCTTAAGCTATTCACAGTTTCTTAAATCTTTATGTTGAGAGGCTTTTGTTCCAGTGTTTTCCATATACTCCAGTATACTTTCTTTGAGTATTCACAAACTCCTTTAGTTTCCAGAAGGTTGGTACACAAACCCCTTCTGTAATCACACCAGTACTCATTTTGAGTTTTTAACTGAGGGCGTGATCACACAGGCAGTTTGGCCCGACACAGCCACTCCTCCCCTCTGGATCAAATGGGTGCAGTCAGACAGCCACATCTGTCTGTTCCCCAGCCATACTTATCCCATCATAGGACGATTTGGAGCTGAGTTAAAAAGGCACCACATCACAAGTGGTGTCTTCGGTTCCCCGCACAGTCATCGCACATGGTCGGATGTCTGAATGCAGGGAAGTGCACACAGAACGGATTTGGCAGTCTGAACCTGCAGATCCGTTCTGCTGCTAGGGAGGAGGGTTTTTTAAAATTGCCTATATGCACATATGCGCATGAGCGCACGTGCGCGTGTACACTTATGCGCACACCTGAATTTTGAGAATTTTTTTGGCAACACCTTCTGTGGCTGAGGTGCTGCAATAATGTGGATACTTTACCATGGGATGTTTCTATAGGTAACCATCAGCAGGGTGTGCTGTGTGGCTGATATGCCCCGCAACACTTTCAACCGGTTCAATTAGAGGCGGCACCATATCACGCCAAGCCACCAATGTGACCACGGCCTGACTCTTAAGGTTTCTACAGGCAGTTTCTAACCACACCAAACCAGGGATCGTTCCTGTCTTCAGAGCTACCTCCCTGTTTGACTAGGTAGGGAAATTCTCCCCTCACTAGAAGATCTATCCCCTTTCTTTTGCCCAAATGGGAGTCTTTGCCTAGTTCCGAAACTTTCTTGCCAACTTTCCCTCAGTTCTGCATCTGTGTTAAACTGCTCTCAGCTAATGCTGAAATCAGACTGTCGGTACTCAGCTCAGTCAAGGCAGAAATCTGATTGACTTTCTCCTCAGCATGGAGCTCTCACCAGACTTTTTCTGCTCAGCTGATGCTAACCAATCAGATTGCTTGGAGCAGCCTGTCAGTCAAGGCTCTCTGTTTCTGTGAAGAATTAATCTTTCACAGTCCTTCAGCTGTTTGTACAGCACTTTCACAAACAGCAGTCCATCTTTCTGATAGTACACCATATCTTTCTGATGGTACCCCAACATATTGGCAACGGTTGTAGTGGCTGGGCAAATTTACTTCTACGTATTTCGTATAGCAAGATAAGTATGCTGTTTTCATTGCATCCAGTAGTAATCTTTTCTAATCTATCTATAATCTGCATTATCTGCTTTTCAGGGAATCTGGTCCTACTTCATTCACACATAATGAAGAGAGGTTTCCCCCTGTTGACCCATCATGTAACCTGCAGTGTATTTGTATTTCTCAGTTCCATCTCCAGAGTCTGGCTGTAAACTACAGCACTCTCTCTGACCCTCTAGCTAAACCACATCAGGCTTCTTCAGTCTCTGCCAATGAACACGGTACAAAGACTTCAAACAATAGGATTCAGCCATCTCCTGGAGAGCTGGTTCACTATTCCCACTGAGTTCAAAGCACACAAATTCTCTTTTATTGTGATCTGCAACAAGAAATCGCACAGACAAGAACATGACTAGACTACTAATTATAAAGTGTTTTCTCTTTCTATACATATTTTCATAGCAACAAATCCTTCATGCTATTAGCACAATGTTTAACAGCAGTTTGTTAAATCATGACTACCAACAGTAGGTTTCCACTAGATTACCTAATCCTTCAGTTGCCTTACAGGTGTAAATGGGATGTGCAGAAACATTTATTCTTACCAACTGAAAACCAAAGGATTGCACATGAGTATTCTCCAGGAATTTCTGCAATAAGGAAGTCAAATTTCTGTTATCAGATAGTATATATAATGCCTATTGTAATATAGTTTGCATACTTTATTTTAATTTCATAATTTGCAATTTTTGAAACATTTTACTTTTAAGTTTAAAAAATCAATTCTCACATTTCTTTAATATTGATCTGAACACAGTGCCATTTCAGTGTTAATATAACAAAAATGTGAATGTGCAGAACACAGAATATTTTGATTATTTTTCTTTCTACTATTTGTTCACTTAACACCATATATCTAGTTCTGAATGATGCCATAGACAATGTGATCAATAGAGCCACAAAATGGAGCTGGGAACAGATGGGGGGATTTCTCTACAAACTGAAGGAAATCCCAGGTTGCAGAGAAATCTGAAATCTAAAAAAATATATATAGTGGAGGATTAAAACTCCCCCAAATAATAGAAGAAAGAATGCTCACTGAGCTTTCAGTGGCCATTTTGAAGGTTGCTATGCAACCACAACAATATTGCTAAGTTTTCCAAGCAATGGACTCTTTAAAGCAAAGCCATGGGGAGTATTGGGGGAGTGACAAAACTTTGATGCCAAAACAACGATGGAAAGGGTTCCATCCCCTTCCTTGTCATGTCTGCTGATGGAAGAAGATTCACCATACACAGACTCAGCAGTGACCATCAGAGACTCACTATCCACACCAGTTAGCCTGGCTGTGGCAGCCACCATACAACTGCATCAAGCCCTGTGTCGCTGGCAGCCACCACACAACTAGGCCCAACACAGCACTTCTGGCAGCCACTGTGAAACTGGGCCTGGCATCAGTGGCCAATGCACAGCTCAGCCAGATCTCCCAGGAAGGGGTTGCCAGGGGGAGAGAAAAGCTTAAGATAGAGGAGCAGACTCACTGGAGGGAGGGAGGGAGGAAGGAAGGAAGGAAGGAAGGAAGGAAGGAAGGAAGGAAGGAAAAGGGGTGAGGCTATTGGGGCTGCCATGGAAAAGAAAATAGTGGGGGCGGGAATACAGAGAAAATGAGATGTCCCCACAAGCCCCTGAGGGTACCCTGCTTGCAATGATCTATCTACCAATTCTCTGAATTTCCAGTTTTCACTTTAAAAAGACTTGTTGACTCTCCACAGAAACTGGTTGGCCACTCTGTAGCATTTCCAATTCTGAGTTGGGAGTTCCTGGAGATCTGGGAATGGAGATTGGGGTTTGGGAAGTGGAGGAACCTCAGTGAGTCTACCCTCCAGCTGTTCTCTTCAGGGAAACTGATCTCTGTAGGCTAGAGAGCAGTTTTCTGGGAGATATCCAGGCCCTATTTGGGGGCTGGCAACCCTACCATTGTGTGAAACAGGATGCTGGACTAGATGGGCCACTGTTCTATCTATCGGGGCCATGTAATCTAATTCTAAGCCATCAATAGATCTGCAAAACTGAGCTATAAGGACAGATAGGGGAGATTTCTCTACAAACCTGAAAGAAGTTCTGGGTTTGCAGAAAAATCTGAAATCAGGATCAAAACTCCTCCAAATAATAAAAACAACACCAGTAGCTTTAAGAAATGAATACCCACTGAGCTCACAGTGGCCATTTTGGCAACCACAATATTGCTGAGTCTTCGTAGTGGACTTAGAGGCTGAAACGGTCCTGGAAAAGGTCTGATCCTCCTTCTGTCATTCCCCTGATGGAATATCTATACAGATTGGTTGAGTGTACAAAAATGTAGCAAATGAAATTCACTGTAGGTAAGTATAAAGTAATGTATATTGGAAGAAAAATAATTTCAACTCTAAGTACATGCTAATGAGGTTTGAACTTGCTGAGACTGAGACCTTAGGGTCATAGTGGATAACTCCGTGCAAATGTTGACCCAGTGTCCTGCAGTGATGAAAAAGACAACTCTGTGCTGGGGATTATGAGGAAAGAGATTGAAAACAAAACAGCCAATACTATAATGCATCTATGCATACATCTGTGGTGTGGCTTCATTTGGAATACCATGTGCAGTTCTGGTCATTGTATCTCAAAAAGAACATTACAGAGCTGGAAAAGGTACAAAAGAGGGCAACCAAGATGGTTAAGGACTTAGAGCACCTTTCCTATGAGGGGAAAGGTTGAAGGGTATGGGACTTTTAAGTTTAGAAAAAAGATGGTGAGGGAAGGGCGTGGTACAGATTTATAAAATTGTTCACAGGGTAGAGAGAGTGGACAGAGAATTTTCTCTCTTTCCATGGTGACTAAAAGGTATGTCCACATTCAAAGGCTTTGAATACCAATGCCAGGAAGCAACATCAGCGCAGCACGTTGACTTCTGTGCTCTGTGGTTGGCTCTCCAGAGTAAACTGATTGGCCACTGTGTGAAAAAGGATGCTGGACTGGTCTGATCCAGTAGGGCTCTTCTTATGAGGAATACTAGGCAAGAACAGGCTTGGCTGAGACCACTGGAAAATCACCACTCACAGAACTCTGCCTGGTCTGGAAGCAGTCACTGTGCAACTCATCTCAGCCTTGTCCCAACCCAGTGGCATTGGCCACCATGCAACTAGGACTGGAGGTGGTGCCACTGTACAGCTGGGCCAAGCACCAGTGACTACAGTGCAACTCAGACATCCTTTTCCCAGAGAGAGGTTGCCAGGGGGAGAAAGGAGGGAATGGTGAAACCAGGGGACCACATAAAGACAGGTTGTCTGGTAGGTGAGAATAAGAAAATGGAATAAAGAAAATGGCAATGGGGGCTGCCAGGGAAGGGAAAGCGGAAATAGTGGGGGAGAGAGGTACAGGGGGATACAGAGAGATGCAGGGGAAAATGAGATGTGTCCTTGTGAGTCCTTAATTTGTCACTGTTTAATAGTAATCGGGGGGGGGGAGGTTGAGGAGAGGCACCAGCAGCTATGCTGAAAATTTTGTGCCTCTAACTCAAAAAAAACAACAGCCTCCCCCTCAGAGCCCCAGATACCCACAGATTGATTCCCCATTATACCCTATGGGGGCCAGTCTCCACAGGGTATAATGTAGTGCCCAGCAGCTACTCCTCCCCCACTTTCCGATAGCCCTGAAGCAGGGAGAGGAGCTTCAAACCGGGGGATCCCTTGCCCCCAACTGGGGATTGGCAGCCCTACTTTACAGAATCCTGGATGAGGAGATTTAGAGGGGTGGGGTGGGATTTTAATATCATTGCTCCCCTTCAGTGATTTTTCTCAAGCACCCCTTTTGTGAGCTGTCATTTTCTCAAGTCAATATGCCTTTGTATTCACACAGATTAAACATGGGGAAATTATTGATACTAGGAAAAGTTGCCTTTTCTTCCAGAGGTAGGAACATTTCCCCCATCATATCTGGCTAAGGTATTTGACATTTCTCTATGATTGGGGGGGGGGGTTGTGCTGTAAATATGCATTTGTTTCCCTTTTGATGCATGTAACCCATATTTGCTAAGGTAATGCTTTTCTGTGGAGAGTATTTCCTTTCCAAAGTACTCAAACAGCAATGTACTGGAATGTGATACTTCTGCATTTTTGTTCTTCTTTGCTATATGGAGGTTGGATGCCTAATTGTCTTGAGCACCAATTGCATATTGTTTATGTTATCACTAATGATGAGCAATGCAACATATTTTTCATTCTTTCATCCACATGCCATTTCTAATATGTATTAATTTGATGCTGTGGGTACCTGGATAATTTTGGTAGGGGTACACAAGAGAAAGCAGTCAAGAGGTAGTCCTGGATTTCTTAGTGACTGTGTACACTTAAAAAGGAATTGCAGCCAATTGCACCTCACTGACAAATTTACATGTATGATGCGTATAAACTTACTGTATAAACTTATGTATTACATATGCACTTTATAATTTTAAGAATATACTTGAAATATATTGGTCTGGAACCAGCAATGGGCAAGTGGAAACATAAACAGACTTAAGGCAGTTCTACTTGTGAAAGATCTTATGCAAAATTTAGCACTTCCATCCCTAGAAACTGGGTTCACAAGAACTTGCAAAAGAGGAAACACAAGTGAGGATACAATAAATTTGACTTAGTGTAAGAAGCTACTGCAGTGTTTTTTATTGTGTTTCTTGCTTAAAAACTCTGGCGCAAGTGGGAATTCGTAGCTGGATCCAACCCATTAGGTTGCATAAGCCTAGAAAATATGTGTTTCATTGATAAGGGCAATGAAAGACCACCTTGAATTTTATTGTAAGAACTAGGAAGCATTCACAGAAGCTGCAGTTTATATATAGTGGAAATAGATTTCTGAACTCCTTAACCAATTGATGCATCCAACTTTTTCAGAGCATTCATTAAAATTAACTGCAGTATGTGAGAGTCATTGGCCATCAAGCAGGAAACAGAGGGGGAGAAAGACTAATCTGTGCCTATATATGGTTTACTTCAG
Source organism: Gekko japonicus (assembly GCF_001447785.1). NCBI lineage: Eukaryota > Metazoa > Chordata > Lepidosauria > Squamata > Gekkonidae > Gekko > Gekko japonicus. The sequence goes on from NW_015159715.1 coordinate 1,252,603, forward strand.
GTAGTTCATGTAGTTCTACTGCTGAAGTTTCCTACAACTGCTACCTATGACAACAGTGGCCAGATCAAAGTCTCTTGAAAACATGCTTAGATCATATGTATATAGAATAATACACATGAAGCTTGTGGGTGGGTTTATCTATTTACTTCACTGACGGGTCATTTCGTAGAAAAAGAGGTGCAGGAGCTCATTAGCATAACTCATTAACATAACTTATTTGCATATGCCACACCCCCTGACATCACTGGAAGTGTGTCAGAAGGCAACACCCACCACTCAGGCTTCACTGGACTGTTTTGGATTGCTAGCTATTGGGGGGGGGGACGTGCAGATCTATCCTCATAGCGGAGGGAGAGCTTGTACCTGAATAAAACTTGATCTTAAAGGTGCCACTGGACTGTTTTGGACCGGGGGGCGTGGGGGCTCTGCAACTTACCTGGCTGCTTCTTGCTCTGACTGAGGGCTGCTGGGAGCAGGGGGTGGGGCTTGTTGCATGTGCACGCCCCCTGGGTTCTTTACTGCCAGAGCTCCGCTCCTGTGCACTCCTGCAGGAAATGACCCCTGCTGACTACTAATTTTCACTGTTTGAGCAATAAAAACTGAAAGGGAAACATTTGTTTGCCATGTATTTATGAGGAATTTTTCTCCACCACCTCCCGCAGTTAGTATTCAAACATTCTGACCCAAGGTAGTTTCAAAGCTCTTAAGTGCTCTTCATTTGTAATGTGGTGAAGTGAGGACAGTTTTTTGAGTCCACTGGACATCTTCGAAAGACAAGTTTGTAAGGTGTCAGACTGCTGGATTCTGGGGGCAACTGTCTGAGGCTTGCATTGCAATTTCAGAGAGGCTTGCATTGTCAAGAGGCAGCCTTGGCGATATATTCTGGTGACTAGAATGCTGTCTTTAGTCCCTTTAGTGGAAGGCTGGGAACTTTTCAATAATTAATCTTCATTATGAAAGGAACCTTGAGTTTATCCAATGCTTTAATGTCTTTGGCACAAAAATGCCAGTAGCCTTGGATTCTTCCAAGCAATGTACAGTGCATTGTCCAGGATATTTGTAAGGGCCCTTTTCTAGGCTGCTTTTGTTATATTCCTCTTCAGTAGTAAAAAGTGTTGAAAAAATGGGGAGGCAAATGGTTCATGTCCACTTGTGCCTTTTGCAGAAATTCATCCCTCTTTTCCAGGGTTTAGGGGAAACATGGTCATTAGAACTGGCCCAATCCCCTCCTCCACCCCATTGCCCTAATTAAGTAATGCAGAAATGACTAACTGGAGATAAAATGTAGGTGCATATATGCACTGGGATGCTGACATTGTTGTTTATATTATTTCTTAAAACATTTAAATCCCACCTTTCCCAAAAGAGATCAAGATGGCCCACAAACCAGTATGGCTATAGGCAAAAGAGTGGAAAACAATATATTATTAAAATAGTCAAAGGCACACAAACATTGTCACAGATCAATTAGAGTAGCTTGCAGTTGTTACCTTAAAAAATAAAAGGCACCATTTCTACTTGTGCTTGAACTTCTGTGCAAGTGGAAACACACAAGAAAGGTTGCATAGCCACTTGCACCAAGTCAAACTTATTGTATGCCCACTTGCATTTTTGATGTGCAAGAGCTTCTGTGATCAGTTTTTGGGCACTTTAATATACATGGAGGAAAGCACAGGTAAGGTCCCTGCCACACGGCAGGAAAAACAACGGCCTAAGTGCAGCTAATCTGAGCCGCACCAAAATAGAGACGCGGCGGCGGGATCCCACTGATCCCCTGAGCTGCAGCGCCGTTGCTCCCTGGCACGATCAGATGCCGGGGAGGAAGCGATGGTCGGGAGGGGGAGGCTGCTGAACTGCACATGTGTGAGCATGCGCAGTTCAGCCAGGAGCCGGGGATGAGCTGGCGGAAGGACGCACCGGCGATCCCATGGCCGGCCTTGATGCGGCCTTTCCGAATGAACCACCCAGGTAGGTGGTTTATTTTTGGTGCGGGGTTTTGGGCGGAAGGGTCGGATCGGGGACGTGCGCGCAACGCTTCCCAGAAGTTGCAGTGGGATCGCGCCCATTTGCTGCGCCCCCGATCCGTCCCCCTCCCGGCCCAAAACCTCTCATGTGACCGGGGCATAACTGTCTCAGATTTGTATCTACAATAATATCCTAAATCTAGCAGTTATATATAAGCCCCTCTAATGACTGGCTGAAGTCCTTTGATGTCTGTCTTCCTTCACTTGGAAACAGAGAGTATTTGCAACCATCTTTGAGTGGGATGTATATTCAAATGTACATCCAATATGCATACGTATGCTAGTCCTGAGTAACTGAGTGTGATGGATCTGAACAAGTGCCCTAATCAGGGGTCATTTCTTAGAAAAAGAGCTAGGGGAACTCATTAGCATAACTCATTAGCAATATGCTATCCTAACTAGTCCTGAGTAACTGAGTGTGACTAGAGATGGATCTGAACAAGTGCCCTAATCAGGGGTCATTTCGTAGAAAAAGAACTAGGGGAACTCATTAGCATAACTCATTAGCATATGCCACACACCCTGACATCAGGGGCCCGGCGGTGGACCTGCAAGGCCAGCGGGAGTGCGAGGAAGCCCCGCCAAGGCCCACCCTGACCCCAGGCAGGCAGGGGTGGGGAGAGGCGGGGAGGAAGCAACTTACCCTCCCTCTTCTCCTGCCTCCTCCTGGCTGAATGAGGGCTGGAAGCGGGGCGGCCGGAAGCAGGGGGCAGGGCTTCGTCGTGTGCCCCACCCCCTGCACCTCACCTGGGGGAACTGTGTTCCCCCACGTTCCCCCCCGAAATGACCTCTGGCCCTAATGGCAAGTGCTGGTGGGAAATGAAATTACCAACGGTTTGCACATAGCTATATTTGGCTGCATGGGACTACGATGCCATCATGTTCACTATGTGATTTGTGATTGGCAGAAACTATGCAATGAAGAAGCCCTTCTTACTGTTTTTAAAAAGGATGTTGAAGCAAGAACAGATATGGGAATGAAGTAATGGCTGCAAATAGGCATGGGAACAATATGAGAGAGAGTAGAAGGGGTTTTTCTTGCCCCGACAACCTTCACAAAGAAAACTGAAACTTATGCAAGTTTGGTGCAGTCTACCTCACTCCATTTGAGCCTTGGAACAATGTCAGATTTAGCAGAAGTCCCCAGTAACAGGAAGAAAATGATTACTTTTTAAATTGTCTTCAGTTTCCATTTTCAAAACACAAGTATGCAGGGAATCTTGTTTAGAATAAGTACTCTTCCAATTCAATATTAATTTAATCCCCAAAGTATTGTAATATACATGGTCTCTCTCCAGAAAGTTCATAATAATGTAAGACCGCAATGTTTAAGTGTAGTTACTTGGAAATAAGTCCCACTGGAATCAGTAAGACTTATTTCCAAGTTTCTCTGTTACAATCAGTGTGTTTGTGAGGCCCTGGTCAACCACTTTCAAAGAGAATAAAGGGTAGAGGGCGTTCTCACAACCCACAACCCATAAAGTCACTAGCAAACTGATTCCACGTGCGTCTTCCCTCTAGGGAAGGTAGGAAATGCAGCCCATTTCACTGAGCTGAATTTGGCTTCTGGTTGCTGACCCTTCTTTTCAGATTATAAATTTGCTCGCAATTAGATTGTAGATTGTATATTCATATTGTAGAGATACTGTGAAATTTGTTTCCTCATTGTAATTACTCAAGATTGTGTAGCCAGAGTTGGTAAGCCACCCACAAGTATGAAGAAGGGAGACAAAAACTTGTATAGAATCTAGGGTTAGCTGGTGGGGACATGGAGGCAGCTGCTATCAGCAATGGCATTACACCACTTCCAGGAAGAAAACCAGATATGATGTCACACCTCTCTAGGAATCACTGGTAAAACCATGGAGTTTTCAGAAATTCCTAGAGATGGCTGCCATCACTTCCAGCTTTTCCCCAGAAGTAATGTAATGCTGTCATCCTGACAGCCATTTCTAAAAAAAATTTCTCCCCTTGCCATTCTGAACAGTGGAAAATAGGGGGGGGGCAACCCTGATGGCATCCCTACAATACAGGTGAGATGGACTACATTTAAAACACTGTTTTCCTAACGCAGCAAAATCAGAGAAGGGAGGTGAGTAGTTAATTCTGCTCTAGAATTTGAGCTTGAGTGACAGGCTGCTCCTGTTCTCTGATTGGCCAACATCAGCTGAGGGAAATATAAGATTTGATGTGTGCTGAGGGGAGAGTTAGTTCATTTTGAGTTCAGTGGTAGCTACTGTTCAGTAAAGTGAAAGTTCGACTAAAGGAGGGGATAGCTGAAGAGTCTGATCTGGCGCCATTTGATCTGGTGTCGTGACAGTTCAGCAACGGATTTTATATGCACGATCACACCGTCAGCATCTGCCTCCTGTCCCCAGCCATCGGTTTCTGGCTCAAAACCCCTTTAACCCAGAGTATTTTCTTACCAGGTCCCAAAGTGGTGTTTTCTCAGCTCTCCCATTTAAAGCTCCCAATCAGGCCAAAAGGAATAGGATTATATTTTCAGGGAAGAAATACAAGTCCTGTCCAGTTACACAGGGAATTGGCACTGAGGCAGTCCCTGGTCTGTGGTGAAAGGAAACGGTTATGGACTACTCAGGGGAAAGAAGAAACATTGTGATTTCAGAAAAGGGGAAAGAATTTGATACAGTAAAACAATGACCTTTCCAGAAAACCTGAACAGTTATTAGGAAACTATATGCAGAAACACTGTAACTGAAACTTAAGTACTCAGTTAACCATCTCTCACTGGTCAGAATTAATAAAAAATAAGCTGCTACAACACCATCTTGTCTGTCAACTGAAATATATACTGTTTTACCAACAACATTTACGTCAGCTTTTCCAATTCCTGACTACTTCATACCATCCCTGCCTATTAAATAAATTTTTTGTTATTGTTCACTGTACACAGCCTCCAGGGCCATTTCAAGGGATCTAAAAAGAGGGCTCCTGTTTTCTCCTGACAAGTAAGTCCCTGGGCTGGGCAAAAGCCAAATTAGATTCTGTCAAAGGGTGGGACAGTCAGATTTATAAAACTGCAAATATTATTACGCTACTGGGGGCCAGCTCAGTACCTGAAGGGAACTAAGAATTTGGTGGGGAAAATCTGCCTCAGAGTGGGGAGAGTAATAGAGAATCTGTCATAACAGGTTTGCCTGTATTGTACAAGTATGGTTATATTCATGTTAGGGAAGATATAAAAGGCAAAGAAAAGTGAGGGGCTGATAAAGAGCTTCTGAAGGTGAGCACCTATGGAAGGAGAGCAGGTATCAGAATGAGTTATGTTCTCCTTGTCCAGGAAAGGCTTTGTTAAAGAACTAGGATTTGAGACAGGATTTCAAGGAGGAAATTTTTTTGAAAGATTGTAAATGGGAGGCTCTCTGAGGCACTGGCAGTAGCACAGGAAAAGACCCAGGAGTGAGAATGTCACTTCTGTGCCTCATGTAGCTACTATTAATATTTTTGACTAGGAATATAAGGCTAAGGTATGGGTCTTCGATATTTCTAAACCTAGGATGCACCCCACAGGATCCAATGAGTTACAAGCATAAGACAGGAAGTCATGTGACACGATAAGCTATGTTACAGAAAGACAAGGAGCCAGAGTTATGACCTCGCCAATGTTAAGCCTGGGACTGTGGGTAGCAGATCAAGGAGAGGAAATGTAAGTCAAGCACTAGGAGTGTACCATAGTGAGGAACAAGTAAAGAGTCAGAGCTGTAGAAGAAACTTTTCAGTTGCCGAGTGCCTTTATCTGGCTGCCCTGCTACTCCTCTCAGGGTGCATAAACCAGATTCTTCCAAAAATCTGCATAGGAAAAGTGTTGCTCTATTGGAGTTCAGGTGGGGCTGTGCAACCTACCTGGGGAACCTAATCCATGGGTTAAAGAGCATTGCTCTAAAGTATCACCAGACCTCAGAACGCAAAATCTCCCAAAGGATAATAGCAAAGTTTGGGGCTCAGCTATTGCAGTTTTCTCATCTGTAATCATGAATGCATATAGTTTGTTGTGTATTTAAATGGTGACCCATAGGGATAGTTTGTGGGATATATTGACCAGTTGCCATCTTCCAAATATAAAATTCTCCCCCCACTCCACCACACATCACTTTAGACATTAGTCTCCTTGCCTTTTTGATCACTGGCCACATTAATTTGTTTCCAGATTACTGGACGCTCTGATGCATAAAGAGGTATGAGCCCCTAAAACAGTCATATTGCTAGCAAAGTGTAGTTTTTCACATAGTGAATTTAATACTGCAATGGATGTTTCCTAATGTACTAACAGAGGAGGCCCTGATGGGTTGTGAAATACCACATAAAACACTAAGAAAACATTATAAACCCCAACCATAACTTTGTTATCCTTTCGCTGGACTGCATTACATCCAGATGGCAAAAGCAGCTTTACTAGGAGGCTTCTTTAATGTTGGTGGGTTTTTTTGTTTGGCCATAAATAAAGGCTGCTTTTAATGTCTGATCTTTCTGAGGTACATTTGAATGAGGGAATAAAATTATATGATGATCTATAAAGGCAAAGTTGCCATACTTTCTAATTTTTCTTCTTCTTCATTACACTTTGTTCTAACTTGCTTCAAGTGTGCCTATCTGTTAAGAGGAAAATTTTAAATTTTAGAGTTGTTATGGGTCCAAATCTTTGCTCAGATGTATGTACTTGAAATGACCTGGCATAATGTATGTTTATGCAAAATCCCATTTCAAGTGTTCCTGTGCAGTCATCACCTAGAAAAGTTACAAATGAAGCCGGACACTCCAGAAACAAATCTTATAGCACTGGGCCATCAATGTTGAGCCTGCTTTATGTTGATTAGGTTTTTTTTAAAAAAAGAACAGAGCTCAATTCAGAACTGAATCTTTACAGACTGTATAGCAATTTATATCAATAAACTGAATTTTGAAATTAAATTTGTTTATGTTATTTATAGTCCACCTTTCTTACTTGGACTCAAGGCAGATTACATAGAGTGAGTCAACACAATCAGCAGGATGGGACATTCAATAAACAATGCAATAGGAATTAGGGCTGTAGAACCAACCAGAGTTTCCAGAATGATTTTGAGGGAAGACCAGTGAACAATGTATTATATTAGTCTAGTCTTGATGTTACTGTGGTGTGGATCCAGGTGGCCAGGTCAGCTGTATCAAAATAAGGAGCCTCTTTCAGGCTAGGGTGAGTTGGAAGAAAGCCTTTTTTAATAGCTGCATTAACTTGCTTCGCCACTAATAACATTGGGTCCGGTATAACCCCAAGGATCTTAATTGTGTCAGCAAGGGTTAGCTGCAGGGCTCTTTTTGTAGAAAAAGCCCAGCAGGAACTCATTAGCATAATAGGCCACACCCGACAGCAGGAACTCATTAGCATATTAGGCCACACTCCTGACAGCACAGTTCATTAGCACATTAGGCCGCACCCCCATGTTACCAGAAGTGTGGTTATCCAGCCACACCCACCTTTTGCTTGTTATTCTGTTTACCTTGTTTGTTGTCAAAACCCAGGGCTTTTTTGTAGCAGGAACTCCTTTGCATGTTAGGCCACACACTCCTAATGTAGCCAATCCTAATGAGTTTCTGCTGTTGGGTGTGGCCTATTATGCTAATGAGTTCCTGCTGGGTGTGGCCAACTTGGGAGCCTTCAAGATCTCTGCCTTCCCATCCAGCATTACCTCTGTCTTTTCAGGGGTTAGTTTCAATTTATTCACCTTAGCCAATTTACAACAGCCAGGCAGTTATTCAAGACCTCTACTGCATCACCAGGGGATTTAGATGAGGATGTGTAGAGCTGGCCCTGATGTGGATAGGCCAGGCTAGACCGATCTTGTCAAATCTTGGAAGCTAAGCAGGGGCTGGCCCTGGTCTGTGCTAGGATGGGAGACCACCAAGGAAACCTGGCGTTGCTATGCAGTTACAGGCAGTGGCAAACCACCTCTGAAAATCTCTTGCCTTGAAAACCCCATGGAGTTGATGTAAGTCAGCTGTGACTTGACAGGGGGAAAAAAACAGAGCTGGGTATCATCTGCATACTGATGGAACCTACCCCAAAGCTATGATAATTCTGCCAGGATCATTACCTTGCCTCCGTGCTGGTTAGTTTAATAGAACTCTTCCTGTGTTTGAAGATCAGTTGTTTTGCTTTGGGTTTTTGTTTCGTTTTTTGTCATCTAAAACTGAGCAAATAGAAGAGGTAAAAGGATATGCTCGCTCTTTGTGCATGAAAGCACAGCCGTCATCACTTAGAAAGGCCACTGGCTGCAAATGAAACAGGATGTTACAGGAACAAATTTATTCCTGTGTAAACTGCTGGAAAACTAATTATGTCAATAAAACAAAGAGATCCATTGGTAGGATCTTCTCAACTGGTATAATGTAGAAACTGAGGGCTAGAGTCCTCCCTCCAAAGGCCACTATTCTCTCAGCCCTCTTGCCAGTAAGAAGGTACAACAAAATGGACTCAAATGAGCTGACTGATATGCTAAGGCCCTGTTCATATGAGCCCATTTGGGCCGGGAGCGGGACGGAACGGGGGCGGAGCAAACGGGCGCAATCCCACCTCAACATCTGGGGAGCGTGCCGGATCCGTCCTGGTTCCGTCCCTTCCAGCGTTGCTCCGTGGCGAAAAAGAACCACCTCCCGAGGTGGTTCTTTCTGAAGGGCCGCAGCAACGCTGGCCGTGGGATCGCCAGCGCATCCTTGCGCCGGCGCATCCCCGGCTCCTGGCCAAACTGCGCATGTGTGAGCATGCGCAGTTCGCCAGGCTCCCCTTCCCACCGTCGCGTTCTCCCCGGCATCTGATCGTGCCGGGGAGTGTTGCGACGCGGCTCGGGGGATCTGTGAGATCCCGCTGCGCCGTCCCAACTTTGTTGCGGCTCACTTTAGCCGCGGTACTAGCGTCTAATCCCCTGCCGTATGGCAGGTACCTAAATGTAGTCAGAGGGGTCTGAATTCACCGTGCCTTTGATCAATGCATAGAGTTTGCTCAGTCAACGTCTGATAATCTCAGAGCCCAACAACCATAAATTGCCAGCTCCAGGTTGGGAAATTCCTGGAGTGGGTGGATCTTGGAGAGGGCAGGGTTTGGGGAGGAAACTCAGTGGGGATGTGATGCCATAGAGTCCACCCTTCAGAGCTGCCATTTTCTCTGAGAGAACTCCAGGCCCAACCTGGAGGTTTGCAGCCCTACTAACAACACATTATATACATGTATGGGCATAACACTAGCCTAGCAGTTGTATTGCCTTGGGAAAAGGAATTTAGGGAGAGGGCAATTGAGAGTGAGGAAGTGACGGACTGCTTAACCTTTTCCCCACTTGCTTCTCTGCTCCATATTGTCCTCCAGCCCAAGCCTCCAGATATATGTTAGCAAAGGCAAAGTGGCCACTGAATTCTTGTTTCATGTATATTATGAAAGGGGGGTAATTGCTCATGTCTCCCTGAACTAATCCATATTTGTCAAGGATCCTGTGGATTCCATGCATATGAAATCATCCTTGAACCTTTAAGTGTACAAACCTTTAAGCGTACAAAATTGGATGGACTTTCTGAAAACTCCTAATGTACATTTATAGCACTGGATCAAGAAGCAGTTGTTTTACTACTAGTGCATAGAGAAAAACAGATTTGCATTGTTAGAGTTGTTAACCATCAGTCTGTTTTCATTTCCTTGGGTCTCTAAGGGTGGGGTAGATATCATGTTCAGGTTTTAGGCAGAGGTGTCTGTAAATTTTCTTTCAGTTTTGTAGTTGGTGTTGTCGACTGCCCCATACAACTTTTGCTGCCCACCCTTATATTCTTTCAAACTTATACTGGGGGGATGTGGAATTCAATTCTGAGAAGCAGCTACTTATCTGTGATCATTGGATCATTATTCTGTGTTATTTGGGGGTGATTGATGTTAGTAAAATATTTGCTTTTGCTTGTGGGGGGGATCTAGGGGGCAAAACAGATGTTTAGTATGAGTCTGGTCCCCCAGATTTGTATCAGTTCATAGCCAAATGTTACTGTCTTGAAACAAAGTTTGCAAGCATAATTGTGGTGCCAGAAAAGAGGGGTCTTCACCTTTCCTCCTAGGCCATTTTACTGAGCCAATATGGTCCAGGGCAATACTATTTGCAGTATTCTCTCCATATATAGCCCCATAATGTGGGAAATAGTGCCCCCTGGGCCATTTCAGCTAGGGAAAATGGCATGAAGAGGAAGGCTGAAGCCCCCTTTCCCACACGACATGGTCCTGCTCCAAACAGGGCTCTGGCACACCTGTAAAATCTGAAATTAATAATATTTGGCTGTAAACTGTTACAACTTGGGTTTGGGGATCCCCAGCCCAGACTCATGCAAAACATCACATCTAGTACAGGCCTTAGGTATGTTTTCTCCACTGGTTTAAGAGGCACCCTTGCCTCACTTAAGGGTAAAAAACATTGGCCACAGGCTTAGTGTTGTGATCTGCCTGAAAACTCAGATACGTGCTTCTGTTCTTAAGCACTGCTTGAGGATATTTCTAAATGCTTTCAGCTGCTTGTTATCAATACTGGCAAAATGTGAGCGCCTCTTTCTTTCTTTTCTTTTCTTTCCCCATGCTCCTTGTTATTTTGTGGCTTCAGATGGCCTTTTGGAAAATTGTTACATTTTGATGTTCTGATTTTCATTCAACACCGAAGTTATTTAATTCCGTGGCCTGCTTTACAATTTTGAAAACTGAAGGGAATAAAATAACATTTGATTGTTAGTTTCACTCGCAGAAGCATCTCATACTGGAGATGCAATAAGTCCTTTACAAATACTCTTCTGTTCAAAGTAAATTACCCATTTGGTCACATGCTGGAGAGGCATCCCACAAATATTTGAGTCGTGGTGTTTGTAGAGAAGATCTGGATTTATTATAGATGCTACTGTATATAGCATGTTGAATTTTTGTTATTTATAGACGTGGGTGCACTTACTTTAAATGGTTGGCCTCGGGCAAATAACTCAAAAATTCTTAGTAAGTAAAACCAGAATAAAAACCAAGGAAAAGGTGGTGTGAGATTCGATTGAGCACATAACCCAGTATGGGCTTCTGTGTTTCCAATAATTCCATTTCATATCTTGGAACTGAGCTAGCACTGAATGTATGTAATTTGTCAATAATATTGAAGCAATGCAGTGAAAGTTGCCTACACTCTCTGTGATACATTATTCATTTCTGTATAATGATTAAAATGATGAATGGAGATGGATATCTGTGGCTTTCTTGTTTATTGCGAAATACTGAACCCGAATTTCCCACACATCTCAGAGGGGCTTGAATCACGTCTAAGTTTACTGATTCAAGGTTAATATAACCTGGGTGTCCAACCAAGTTTTCTACTCTTGTTATGTCGTTACAGTGCCAGCATCAGCATGTGATTCACTCCAGTATGACTACTTGCATGACAATACTTGTAATGTATGAAGCACAAGCAAGCAGTGTGGATAGTTCCCCACATCAGCAGTGCCCTGCCTGTTGAGAAAAGTCCAGCCCTATCTATGCTGTTCAAAGGTTAATGGAAATCAGCCTTGGTAACCAGCCGGAATGTGTGGTTATCAGAATCCTGCCCTTCCTTCAACAGGGAACAGCTACAGTGTTATCAGACCTTCAGTGGTACCTGAATTGGCTCTGATGCCTTGTAAAGCTGTTCATTTCTGCACAGAAGTGAATGTGCTGAGAGTAAGGTTGCCAGCTTCTAGGTGGGGCCAGGAATTATAACTGATAGCCAGCCTACAGATATCATTTTCAACAGGGTTCAGAGAATGAAATCTATGGCATTGCATCTCTGCTGAGCTCCCTCCTCTTCCCAAACTCTACCTTCCCTAAGCTCCACCTCCATCTCGTAATTGGCAGCTCTAACAGAGAAGAAGTGTGCCTGCAGGCCCAGTTCCCAACCTTTACATAGTCAAGATACATAAGATAAAAAACTGGAAAGCAGTACCAGTCCATAGACAAACAGAAGGGACAATGGACAATCAATTAATTTATTCTAGAAATTCATCTGCTGAGTTTCAAGGCAGTGCTCTTTGCAAAAGTTATTTAGGGTTGCCAGCTCTGGGCTAGGAAATACCTGGAGATTTGAGGATGGAACATGGGGAGGGCAAGACTTGTTGAGAAAAGGGACCTCAGAAGGGTATAATCCCTCCAAAGCAGCCATTTTCTCCAGGCAAACTGATCTCTGTAGTCAGTTGTAATTCCAGATCTCAAGGGCCCACCTGGAGGTTGGCAACCATGGGTATTTTCCTGCTGTTTCTACAATGTGCACTGAGGCCTGCTCCCATAGGCAAGGACAGAGCCAGCTAGGGCAGACCTGATCCTCTTTCCTAAGCATCGCTTTCTAGAGAAACAAACAGTTGCACAGAGCTTGCATATTTTGATATTCGGTTATCCTCTCCACACTAAGGTTTAAAACAAATAGTTCTTCAGTCTCCGTCATGAATTTTCTTTCTCTGCTTTGAAATAAAGAAACGTTCATGCTTCATCTGCAGTCTGTTGTCTTAAGCAGGTAGCTTCCTGAAATTTTGTAATAGGAAATCGCTGGATATGTTCCTGGCAAAGAAATATTTAAACCCCCCAAAATAGGTATGATTAAACATTAGCATCCACCCACTGTATAATATTTACCTATTTGTTTGGACTCAACATTTTTAACAGTTTATTATTATGGTTGCCAACCTCCTGATGGGGCCTAAAAATCTCCCAGAATTAAAACTTATTTCCAGCAGACAGAGACCAGTTCCCCTGGAGAAAATGGCTACGTTGAAGGGTGGATTCTATTGCATTACAGCCTTCTGAGTTCCTGCCCCTCCCTCCCTCCCTCCACCTGAGACTGTGATATATGGGCTACTAGGAGTAAGGCTCGTTGTGGGAAGGAATACAACAAGGTCTAGAAGGAAGCTCCAGGTGAGTGTCCTGGCTATGGCTGGTGGGGCGGCAGAAGGAAGGGGAAAATAGAGGGAGGCAAGCCATGTTTCTTTCCTTCTGCTTAGCTATAAGGCAGGGCTGTCTCAAGTCATTTTGCTGCCCCAAGTGGGTAGTATGGGAGGTAACAGGTATGGTTCCCTCCACCTATGACTTATTTTTTTTGGGGGAAGGGGGTGTTATGCAGTGGCAGCTACGATAG
>NW_015159715.1:1266225-1295804 GCF_001447785.1 Gekko japonicus
TCTGGAGATCAGTTGTAATAGCTGGGAAATTTTCTGTAGGGGAAATGATGTGCTGTGGCTGGGGAACATGGTGATTTCTGGGAGATCTCCAGGCCCCACAGGGAGACTGGCAACTCCCGTGACCGTTTAAGGGAAGATTGGGATATGTATTTTACCTCAGGACACGTTTAGTGACTCCCAACAGCAACAGCAAACTGTTTAGAATGTTAGAGGCAAAGGCCAATCAGGCCGCATATGCAAATGACTTCTGTGTTCCGACTGGCTATGGGGGAAGATGAACAGCAAACTGTTTAGAATGTTGGAGGCGGGACTCAGGCAACGCAGCCAGTGGATAGGGACAGCTTCTGAGTGACACATCAGGGAGCCTACTGATTTGGGAGCCTGTGGAATGTTCAGCGACGTGCCACCACCAAAAGACAATTATTATATAGAGAGATACCATGCCACCTCCCTAGTCCTTCCATATAATCTGAATGAATTAGGTCACAGAAACAGAACATTTTCAAAAAATCAGTGGATATTATAAGAATCTTTCCTGCTTCCTCAGTTTGCCCCTCCTCCTGCTAAACAGCAACAGCACTGTTCTTGTAGTGTATATTCTAAAATACAAGGTATACTGATGCCACACTGCCAACAATGAGTAATACTTTAAAAAACATTTTTTTATTTCTTAAAAAAAGCAGAAAATAACAAGGGAGGAAAACTCAAAGGCTGCAGTCACACGCACTAGTTGAAGTTGTTGGGGTTTCCTCCAGGGGAATTTGACATGCAGTTGTGAGATTACACATCCTTTTGTAGCTGCAGGTGCAGCCCATCACTGTGTGATCAGACACAACTGCAGGTGAGTTTTTTTTTGGGGGGGGGGTTGTTTGTTTCCCATGTGCATAAATGAGGAATCGCACCTCCGCACTGAGGGCCCCCTACGGAGTATGCGATGATGTGCATACTGCGAAGAGGGGGGGAAATGGCACTGAGTCAGGATGGCCTGATCAGAGCATCCTGACAGCTTGAGTGACAGGGGAAAGTCTATCCGTGGCCCATTGAAACCCGTTTACTACTGGACTTTCCTGGTGTCTTTTAACTTTTAACTCCGCTTCTGTAGTGGAGCAGCATGGGATCTGAACAATCACGGGATGCTTCCAAGATGTTGTTGTCTGATCGCTCCCTTTAGATCTGTCAGGCATTCACACCTATGTTGGATCTAAAGGTGCATGTGATTGCAGCCAAAATCTAACAACTAAATAGAGAAGGGAGGGGAAGTATTCATAAAGAAAAAAATAACAGTGGTGGCATATGTACACATAAGTTTCTATAAAAGGTTTCCAAATATCTAAGCGTAAGTCCATATGCAATTGTCGTCCAAATGCCACGTCTTCAAATATTGATAGAGTTCTAAGGTCCTGAATCCACTGATTTACTGGAGGTGGACATTTATCTTTCCAATGTTGTAATATGAGTCTTTTATCTGTAGTAAGGACATGGAGGTTTCATTTTTGTTGACCATTGGTTAGCCTCCAAGGGACAAGAAGACTTTTTAAAGGTACATAAGACCCTCAAAAATCAATGGACATTCTAACATAAAATTGATATGAGTAATAACTTCTTCCCAGAAAAACCACTCCCAATGCATATGTTTAGGGTTTGCATCCTGTGAGTTACAATGCCACCAGTAAGACACTCTACTCAGTCCCTTGCTAAAGAGTTACTGTGGTGTCCAGTATATTCTGAACTTACTTTTTTGCTGAATAAGCCAGAACTTAAGATCCATGCAGAGAGCAGGAATAAACTTTAAGGCCATATCCCATAGCTTTGGCAAAATAGGATGATCTAGCTCTTTATTCCATTCATTCCCAACACTCTGCATATCGTATTTATTAATCAACATCAAATATTTATAGACAAGTATTGTAGCTTATGTTTTCTGCATCAATTCACTTAAAATTTACAGGAGCAAATGGGACTCTGGGGCACAATGTTGCAAGGCCATATTTAATACCAACAGACAGGGGTCATTTCCTGCCGAAGCATGGTGGAGCGGTGCTTCATATTTATATCACGCCCATCCCGTGAATGGGCTCAGGGTGGGTCACATCATCAAATAATACAATACGTTTTAAAACAGAATAAAACATTACATTATAAACATTTAAAATCAGTATTTATAGCTGCTGGTACAAACTCCAGCCCAATTAATACTGATTGTTATGGCCGGTTGCTGGTAGGTAGGAGACAGCAACCTCGGGGAGGCCATATGTGGATACTCGCTGCCTCAACCAAAAGCCTGGCGGAACAGCTCCATCTTGCAGGCCCTGCGGAACTGTGTAAGATCCCACAGGGCCCTGATCTCGATGGGGAGCATGTTCCACCAGATGGGGGCCAGGGCAGAAAAGGCCCTGGCCCTGGTTGAGGCTAAACAGATGTCTTTTGGGCCAGGGACCTCCAGGAGATGTTGATTACTAGAGTGTAAAGCTCTTTGAGGCATAAACGGGAAGAGGCGGTCCCTTAGATATGTTGGTCCCAGGCCGTATAAGGCTTTGAAGGTTATTACCAACACCTTGAAGCAGATCCGGTACTCAACTGGTAACCAGTGCAGCTGGCAAAGCACATGCTGAACATGAGCCCGCACAGGCGTTGAGATTAGTTGCTGCTATTTTGGTCTAGTGCTACAGTGCTCAACTTAGAATGATTTTTTAAAAACCTAAAAGACAGCACTGCAAAAAAGGGCACAGGGGGGGGGGGATAAATGGCACTGTTTGAAATAGCCAGAGTGCTTCAGAGATGGCTCATTAATGGAAGGAAATTCACTGTATGAAACCCCCTTCCCTGTGTTGCTTTACTCGGAACTGGGCCAACAACGGATAACATCCGGTTTAGAACAGTAATGGGAAAGGGGCCTTAGAGAAGTGCAGGGCTCCTTCTTCCCCATATGCTCTTCAATGGCTCCTGTTGCCGCTGCTCTTGATGCTTCATTTCGCTTGTCTTGGGCCTGCAAAGAAATTAGCACTTCCCTCAGTCAAGCTCTAGGCCTTCCTTCTCATGCTGCAGACCAGACTGACACACGGGAAAGTGTTTTAACCCATATCTTTCCAACAACTTAACTAACAGCTTGACAAACCCTTTCTTTATAATATCTCCTAAAAGAGAAATTCTGATATGCAATTTCTCCCTGATATGCAATTTCTCACATACCTGCAAAGAAATTAGACCCACGTTTCACCGGGTCTCTAATTGGATTTATTTTAACTCCGTGTACTGGGCTTACTGCTAGCCTTCCCCGCATTATAGAGTTTTTATGGAATTTTAACAGTAGTTACTTGTTTTAGGATATTATCTGTATTGGATTTAATTCTGTTATTTAGCACGATGAGAACATATTTCACTATGGTGTTTTCAAATTGACTTGTGTTGCATTCTTGATTCCAATAAAGTTTGAATTAAAAATTTTTTTAAAGAAAAGAAATTAGCGGTCAGGCCTGTAGCCAGGATTCTTTTGTTTGAGGGGCATTTAAATTTTTAAGGGGACAGTTAAATTACAGATAATTAAATTAATTTGAATGCCTGTCTTTAAAGGGGGGGCTCCAAGGCCGTTTCCCAAAGGCTCATGGGAATGCTTTTGGAAGACTCAGCCATGACCTAGGTGGTATACAGCAGGACTGGGCTAGCAGAAGGGGGATTGTTGGAGACGTATTGAAGGTACCACTCTTGAGCACCCCTGTAAGCTTTCTTGCCCTGTGGAAGGGAACTCAGAAGGCATTTAAATGCCTTCTGAGCTGTCTTTTCCCAGGTCCCCACCCCCACACACAAATTCCACAGTGGGAGGGAGAGGAAAGTCTGAGGGCAAGCCACAGTGCCCTCACCCTGGCTACTGCCAGCAGTAGGCAGTGGGGGGGTGTCTCTCTTCAAAAGGTTTCTGGCAAGGCTATTTGTGGGGCAGAGCTTTTAATTAAGGGGGCGGGGCTCCAAAATGTCCCACTGTAGCTATGAGCCTTTAGCAGTTCTGTCAGTCGGGCTCTAGGCCTTCTCTCTCCTGCTGCAGGCCAGACTGTTACTGAGGGGGTGGGGCTCTTGCAACTGGTAATGTGTGAGCAGCTTTACTAACTGACCATGCTCTGTGGCCTTTTGCTTCCTAGGTCCTAAAGTGTAAACCTTTTAACAGAAACCAAATCATATGTTAAATCAGATGTTACATGGGCTACATGTAGTTAGACTACTTCTGTCCTACGATATCAAAGGTAGGGTGTCTCTTCATAAGGAGAAAGGAATTAAAGAAGGAAGTATGATGTTGAAAGGGAGAAGTGGATTGGGGACAGCAAAAAGCTAGAATTGAGGAATAAAAATCACAAGAGAAGAGAAGGGCCAAAACCCTTACAAGGAATAATAGCCTTAGTGTACACCTTTTTGGTGCCTCAGTTTGGATGGATGGGGCTAAACATTTAGGTTTCAGTAGTAGTGAATGAAAAAATGATGGCAATGAAAGGAATATGTGTTTTCCCTAGAACAGTCTCCCTGCAGTTTCCCAGAGAAATATAGCAGCTATCTTTCTACTCTGGCACCCGTGAACATCAATGTATATCTTTCAGCACAGGAAATTTTCTATTCTGTTAAATGAGAAATCAGTAGGAATAAAGAAGCCTATTAAATTCTGTGAAATGGGGAAAGGAAAAAATGATTTTCTTAACCAAACAGTGTTGTACTGTATAGTCCATTTCCTCCTGCGGTAAACCAGAGCAAAATGTATTGCATTCTTGGAAAATATTGAGTGAGCTCATCGGTGTAGAGAACAGCCTTGACTTCTAAAAGCATACTCAAGGGATAAATCCATTTTCCAAGGGAAGTCTCCTATTCAGTTGGTGAAAATTTTACTAGTTCAGTTTTAAGTGCCTTAGAACTCCTGTGCTGTGATAATTTCTAAATGGTACAGAAAACAGCAAGATGGGTACTGCTGCAGCATAGTTAAGTGACTATTTTTGGCTTTCGGTATCCATCTTTTTTAAAAAATGGTCATATTAGTTTTGATTTTTCAGTCCAAATTGTGATCTGGATTAGAGAATTCAAAAAAGTAGACTCTGAAATGTTTTCTTTAAAAAAACCAACAAGCAAGCAAGCATACAAAGAATAAACAAGTGTGATATCATTTCCATTTACTTAGTGGTCCAAACTGGGAAAGGGTTCAGGGGTTTCGAACTCACTGGAAATGTGTTATTTAAAGTTTAAAAAATATTTAATTGTGTTTGTCTGTGTCCTTTATAAAGTTTATATCTCTGCTGCCTGGCATTACCTTTTATGACACACATGGCCCGACCCAACAAGGTCTCATTTATGTCAGAGCCGGCCCTCATAACAAATGAGTTCGACATCCCTGGCAGATGTTCCTTTCCCAGTTTTCTAGTTACTATGGATACTAGACTAGTATGTTGCTTCTGCATAATTTGCTGTTCTCATCTCTACTTCCTACTTCTCTGTTAAAAGAAATAATGTATATGTGTGCAGATTTTAACAGTGAAATAGCCAGACTGCTATCACAGCCTTACAGGTACATAAAATGTTGAAAAGAGATTTCCATCTATGAAAGAGCCTTCCCTGAAAGCACATTGGGAAGGCAAACATCATAGGATTTCAGCTGTTTAATATCTTTTGCACAGCCATTTTATTTTTCAATCTATTTCATTTATATCTTGGCTTTCTCCACAGTGGGACCCAAAGTGCCTTATGTTGTTCTCATTGCCTCCATTTTACCCTCACAACAATCCTGTGAGGTAGTTTAGGCTGAGGCTGTGTGACCAAGGTCACCAGCAAATTTCCATGGCTGAGTTGGGATTTGATGGCAGGAGCTTATAACTTAAACAAGGTCTTACAGAATAGTACAAAAAGTTCTACACACCCACCATCATTCTTGGTTTTTTAAAGAAATCTTTGCTACAGCTGTCTTTGACGACACATGAGCTCATCTTCTGTGGTCCTTGGAAGTTTGGTGGACACCTACCAGGGACTGAACCTCTTAGACTGCAGTGCCCGGACTACAGAATGCCCTCCCTAGGCACATCAGTCAGACATCTATTTCACTAGGTTTTCTGTGTCTGTTAAAAGACCTCGTTATTTAACTAAATTTTTGGTCTCATGCGACTATCTGTAGTTTGTGGGTTTGTTGGCAACATTTGAGTTGATGAATTGTATTTGCTGCCATTTTCACCTTTGGGTGAGTAGCTTTGTTGTTTTTAAACTTTTTTAAATTTGTAAACTGCACTGGGGACTGCAAATGGCAGAAAGGCAGGGTATTTTAAATAAGTAGGAATCTACAATTCATGAGAACGTCAGTGATGGCTATTTTTTTTAAAGCAACCCCCCCAGTTCTTTCATTTATCTAAAGTCAATTTCTGTACCTACTTTGATTTTATAGATATCAGAAGTTAAACTATTTACAATATTTCCATGTCTTACTGCACATTCATAAAATTTTAGAATGGTATTTTTAAAATAATTTTCTAATATTGTTTCCCTCTGTTGAAACTATTAATCCACAAGAGACTAGATAAAGTCTACAATGTCTAACGCTGCAGTTATAGCATTTCAGTAGCTGCTGTTTACATTAGATAACTTTTCTGCACTTTGCAGCACCATATTCCAGTAGTAACTTCAATTTTTCTCCAGTTCTCACAAATACATGAAGTTGTTCAGGCTTCTCCATCTGTTTCAGAGGCTGTTTCTCTGACTTTGCAATGGAATGCATATGTGGAGCTGCCTCACATAGTAAAGTCAGCCTTGCACACATAGGAGATTCACATATGTGCACTGGATCTTCAAAGCATATGCAAAAATCTTCTGCATTGGAGTGATTATGCATTTAATGTTGGATTTACTGTAGAAAAGAGGTTTCCTGTCGATATCCCATCTAGCACATGGTTTCCAGTGACAAATTGTAAAGAAAATTTATCTTGTAAAGAAATTGTAAAGACAAATTGTAAAGAAAATTTATCTTGTAAAGAAAATTTATATATGATTTGTGACCTGTCCTTGAATTCTGAACTAAGGTTACATATATCAATTGTTATCATCAACCATAGCATTGCTCTTCTAATTTTATGATCATGTTGCAAGATGAAATCTCAGCAGGCCTCCATTCTCCAGGCTTTCCAACTATATTTCACACTTAAACATACTATTCTGATCTTTTAAAATCTTATTGAAACCCAAATTGGGGTTGCTAGGATTTTCCCTCCTTTATTTTCGCCAAATGAAGATGTAATTAGTTTCATGGCAAGAGAAGGAGTTGTGAGAGAGTTACTATCTTCTCTTACTTATTAAAAGGATTTTTCTTACTTATGGCTTTGGCTTCTCCAAAGTTTTCTGTCTGCAGAACTCTGTATGTGGTCATACTGCTACGTGGAAAAGAAAAGCGGTCAAGGATGGGAAGATAAAGGGGATTTAACTGTGCCTCTGCTGAAAGAATGTGTATTAAGTGTGTTGCTTTTTTCCCCCCAGAGGTGTGGAGAAATCTCATTTGATAGTCCAGAGCAGAATGCCAAATGTGTTCGCATGCTAGGTAAGTGCCTTTAATTCTCTTAACCTAGTCACCACTATGTACAGAAATATACTGTTTTCATGGGGTAAAATAAAACAGGAACAGTGTCTAGGGCTGTCTACTCCAGCTTGGGGATTTCCTGGAGACTTGTTGGGAGGGGGGGTGCTTGAGAACAGAGTTTAGAGAGCCGTGACATCACTTTGTGATACCATGCCCTGGTAACCCTAGTGATGGCACCTTAGAGACTAATCAAATTTATTCCAGCAGAAGCTTTTGTGTGTCAGTGGGTGCTTCATCACACGCATGACATGTATATCCATTAGGCCAATACAACTGAAAGGTGAGGGAAAGTGACATTACTAGGGTTGCCAGCTCTGGGTTGGAAAATATCTGGAGATTTTGGAGGTGGAGGCAGGGAAGGGTCAGGTCTGGGGAGGGAAGGGGAGGGAAGGGGAGGTGCCTCAGCAGGGCCCACCCTCCAAAGCAGCCTTCCCCCCCCCCAGGAGAACTGGCCTTGGTTGTCTGCAGATCAATTGTAATAGTGGGAGATCTCCAGGTACCACCTGGAGATTGGTGAACCTAGATATTACAAAGACAGGCCAGTTTAAAACAAGATAGAATCAAAAGAGTAATCATTTTAATCAAAGTGGGTAAGGAAGGACCACTCCCTACTGTTGTTAAATAGAAAAAAACAGGATTAATTTTTTTAAAAAAACCCTAATTTAGGAAAGCCCAGGCAGAAGTAAGATAAGCAGATCCAAGAGTAATTTATAGAAGTATAATTTAACTTATCGAATATATGGAAGGGATGGGTTGTGCAAGATATTGGCATAATGAATGAGAAATCCAAAATCCTTTTTGAGACCTGGTAGGGAAATAGTCTTGAACTTATTAATGAATTCTAATTGAGCAGTGGTGCACTGGATTCTCTCTCTGGCGTTCTTTTCTGGGAGAACGGTACATTTTAGCAAGAGAATGCCTTGGAAGATTAAAATTTCCACCCACCATTTCCTGAATGCTGTGGTTTTTAATGTCATATTTTTGTCCATTTATAAACAAATCTGACATTTTAAAAATTCCACCCTTTGTCCCCCCCCCATCCCTCACCAGATATATTGGCTTAATGGATATGCACTTGACACATTTGATGAAAGGAGCTCTGTCTCACAAAAGCTTACGCTGGAATAAAGTCTGTTAGTCTCTGTGGTGGCACTCCTGTTTGCTGCTAATGCAGCTACCCATCTTGTTTTAATGAGGTGTTTCTTTTCTAAGTGTGTTTGAATTTTAATGAGGTTAGTTGGTAGCCATTATACTTCTGGATGTATAGCTAGCTGTGGTGAAACTGGTATGAATACTGAATGCATATGAGCAATAATTGATCATAATGAACCCTCAGTTCACTTGTAGAAAGTTGTTGGCAGAATGATTTCTGGCTCCTGTTTATGAAATCTCAATGCAGATTGTTGTAAAACACTGACTAGGAATGCACAATTAACAGCTTTTCATCTAGATAGTCTATAGAGTTTAGGTCCTTAAATGGTTGGTTTTAATTCCCTCTTTCTTTTTAAAATGGCTGTACATTCACAGTACCCTCACTGTAATGCCGTGAATACATGCTGATTTAACTGAGAAGTAAATTAGGATTCTATTAATGTTTGTTTAGAAGGAGAAATAATAACTGTGACAACTGAAAGTTTCAGTATGTATCCATTTAAAAAATGTCTTGAGAATTTCTAATTACTCAACGAATCCATATTGCATGCAGTTTGTCAATTAGTCTTTACAGTTTTCACAAAAAATGTTCTCACAGTTTCTCATATGAGTGACAAATAGGATAAAGCAGATAGAGGTACTAATAAAACTGAGTAATGTCAATTATAAAATTGTGGCTTTTAGTCAGCTATTTTTTGTGGAAGAGCATTCAGTAAGCAGTCATTCTTGATTCAGGCAGTGTATTCCATGTATAGTGTTCCATACAATTCATAATTTGCATTAATTAGCTATAAGAATTTTATTTCACTTATTGACTGGCAGTCTTTAAGCAGCGGCTGGACAAACGCTTGTCAGGGGTGCTTTAGGCTGATCCTTCACTGAGCAGGGGGCTGGACTAGATGGCCGGTATGGCCCCTTCCCATTCTGTGATTCTGTGATTCCACCTTTCTCACTGAGACTGAAAGCAGATTACACAGTGATGGGCAGCTAGTGGAGTGCCGCAGAATGGTTGTAATGTGCATGCCCCCCATTTAGCTCCTGATAGCCATCGAGCAGTAGCATTCTGTACCAACGAGGGTCTTCACGCTGACTTCAAGAGCAGACCTATGTAGAGTGCCTTACATATGTCCACAAGGACCATCAAATCACAACCAACTTATGGCAATCCCATCAAGGGGCTTTCAAGGCAAGTGAGAAGCAGACTCTTCATTGGTGGTCTCCCACCCAAGTACTGACTCTGCTTAGCTTCCAGAATCTGACAGGCCATACTATCTCACCTTTACTCCCATAGAATCTGTTAAAGGTAAAAGGTAAAGGTTCCCTTGCTCAAAAGCCAGTCGAGTCCGACTCTAGGGTTGCGGTGCTTATCTTCATTTCCAAGCCAAAGAACCAGCGCTGTCTGAAGACATTTCCGTGGTCATGTGGCCAGCATGACTAAACACCAAGGCGCACGGAACGCTGTTACCTTCCCACCAAAGTGGTACCTATTTATCTACTTGCAATTTCTTGCTTTTGAACTGCTAGGTTGGCAGGAGCTGGAACTAGAGATGGGAGTTCACTCCATCATGCGGCACCTGGGGCTCGAACTGCTGAACTACTGACCTTCCACAGCCTGCAGTTCAGCGTCTTAACCACTTCTAATCCGTTACAGTAGTCTAATTTTGATGTTACCATCGCATGGATACAGGTACTAGATTGGGTGAGTCAAGATAGGGGCCCATCTTCCAGGTCTGATGAAGTTGGAAGAAAGCTTTTCTTGCACTGCATCAACTTGCTTCTCTGGTATAAATTATAACCTCTAGGGTCCTTGTTGAGTCAGCAGGGGTCAGCTGAACTCCATCAGATGTAGGAAGTACAATGCCCTTGAAGGCCCCAGCCTTCCCAACTATCATTATTTCTGTCTTATCAGGCTTCTTTTTGAATTTGTTCCATCTTGGCCATTTAACCATAGCAGTCAAGCAGTGGTTCAAGACCTCTACTGCATCACCAGGAGGTATGGATAGAGGGATAGGGAGCTCAGTTCCATCATGGTCCCTGGGGTCTTCTGTATCTCCTTATCCCCAGATGACCTCACAAATGCCAAAAGAATCTCTAGAGCAGGGGTGTCAAACCTACGGCCTGTCGGTCAGAACTATCATCAGAATCGGGCCACGGGGGGAACTCCACCCCCCGGAGCTGCGTCACCAGAGGTGATGCAGCCACGTCACTCACGTTGGGGGCGTGGCCCAGATCATGGGTGGGGGAACCATATGGTTTTCCCCCCGACGATCAGGGCCACACCCCCAACGTGAGTGACGTAGCACGTCACTTCCTGTGATGTGCTGGTGGCGCGCGCGCACGTCCTGGGAGAGCTCCCGGAACCCGGCAAGGCTCCCCCGCCAGCAAGGGTAAGTACACTTGGCAACCCTACTGCCCAGGGTTTTAATCCGGCCCACGAGTGGGGCTCTCTTCTCCCCCCCTCCCCTTCCTGTACTCACCCTTCTGAGCTCAAGCTGCCTCTGAGTGCAGGGAGTAGAGGGCAGGGCTGCCTCTGAGTGCAGGGAGCAGCGGGCGGGGCTGCCAAACTCTACAGCTTATTCAGCCTTTGAGTGCATGCCTTTCTGCCTCCCAGCCACTACTCCCAGCCTCCGTCATCCTCCTCACCGGTAGGGGCCCTGGGGTGTCTTTCTGCTGTGATCCCTATGCCTCTTCTTGTTGTTTTATTTTTAAAATTGCATTGCCAAATCCCACTGTTCCCCCACTTTTCCATTTTAGGCAGGCATCTTTTAAGGGCGGGGGGAGGAGGTTTGGGACCAACCACAGTTAAAATATAGAGCTCTACAAACTCAAGGAACTCCAGTTTTGCAGAGAAATACTAGTTTTAACACACACACCCTCCTAATATGGGATTCCAATGCAATAGCAGAACAAGTGTTGAAGAGGACAACCAAAATTATTATCTCAAACCACTCTGTTAAAAAACCTGAGAACCTGGAGAGCCACTCCCACTCTGAGTAGAGAGCAGGGGAGAAGCTTGCAATGTTCAGCCATTTCATGTTTTCCCCTGGGTCCTAGGCTCAGAGCATTTATATCTTTTAGGTTATATTTTTAGTTTCTGCTGTGATCTTTATGCTTCTTCTTGATGTTTTATTTTAAAAATTGCATTGCCAAATCCCAGTATTCCACCATCTTTCCATTTTAAGCCGGCATCTTTTAAGGGTGGAGGGAAGCTTTGGGACCAACTACAGTTAAAATATAGAGTTCTGCAAACTCAAGGAACTCCAGTTTTGCAGAGAAATATTAGTTTTGACAAACCCCCCCCCCCCCAATGTGGGGCTCCAATGTAATATCTCCACTACTTGACATTACATTTTATGGCACATATGGCCCAGCCCAACAAAGTCCCATTTATGTCAGATCCGGCCCTCATAGCAAATGAGATCAATACCCCTGCTCTAGAGAGTTGTTTTTGGAAGAAAAAGATACCAGGATTTGTTGGAAAAATAATTTTAATCCTCAGAATTTTTACTCCATTTCCCAATTTGAAGTTCAAGCTTGCCTCTCCTTGAAAGTTATTCTTTTTTTCCCCTGAGGCTGCTCTTCTCTTTTTACTTATGTTTCTCCCACCTTGCTTGGTCTCAGCTTTTCCATTCCACAAAGCTGAGCACTGTACTCCTCCTCACTCAAACTCTTGGATCCTAAGATCTGTCTGATCTGTCTGATGGTCTAAAGGTAAAGTTATGGGCATTTTACTATATATATTATGATAGCAATGATAAGCTTTCTTCAGAAATATTGCTTTGTATTTCAGGTTCCTTTTTTCACCTATCACTGTGTAAAATACCACAGCATGAAATGTGCTTTTGAGGGAGCTTTGGTTGTCCAAAACTTGGTAGCAAAGGTAACCATAGCAACAGGTTTGTCCAGTGCTGTTGCTTCTATTTTTCACACACTCTTGTACTGCACACTCATAGCTCTGTGCCCAACTTCTTTGTGGAGGGTCTCCTTTTGCTTTTTGGACTTGGCTACTTTTTCCATCACCAGTTTCTCACTGCACATTTGAGGCATCCCACCCTCTTTTTCTCCCCTGGTATCAATGCAAGAGATAAGCTTTTGCATCACAATTCTCCATTTATTTTGCTCTTCTATAGTGAATGATACACACATTCCATTATCCGTCTCTTTTTGTTCTCCTAATTATTATTTGCTCACCTTGGGCTGCGTTCACACGGAGCATTAGGCACGCTAGAGGGACGGAAGATAGGCAGATTTTTCGGGCGCGATCTCACCGCCACATCTGGGAAGCGTCGAGCTCCCGTTGCGAACCCAAGGCTTCCCACAGAAGATGCACGGTAAAAAACTAGTACCTCAGAGGTACTAGTTTCCTGAAACCACGGGGCAAGGGCGGGCGTCTGATCGCGTTTCCGGTGGTAGTTATGGCGCCTGCCCATGTCCCCTCGGAAAAAGGGGTTTTTTTTCAAAGTCTCCACGGATGCGCACAAGCACCCAAGGGAGCATGCACACATTTGAGGTTTTTTTTAAAAAAACCAAACTCGTTTGCCCCGCGCCACGCTCATTTGCCGTGCCGCAGGACTGTGGAGTGATTGTCACCTCCCCCCTACCACGGGACCTCCATCGGTAGGTCTGCTCAAGCAACCGCGCGGTTTTTAGCCCCAGGGCTAACAGCCACGTTCCCCCCCCCCGCAGTTTCCTTCCCATGTGACCGGGATCGAAATCTATCTATATATCTATCTGTATATCTATATATCTAATAGCCAAGCCGCCCTCCATACATTGTTTGAAGCACCTTTCAGTAAAACAGTTAATTTGGAGTAACATTTTAGAAGAAACATTAGTAAAAATGTTATTTTATATTTCCTGCTGCCTTATCTACTGTATGTTCTCCTTTTGTTTCTTGTGCTGCTGGCCTTCCATTTCACTGTGTCCATCTTTCTTTTTGCCTGAAGCTTCCTGCCCATGCTGATGACATTTGTTGCCGAAAACAAACCAGGGAATCTGTAAGAAGTACAAATAGCTGGAAGGCAGCTTGTAAGCAGAACTGGGATCTGCTGTTGTTCACAAGTCTCAGAGAAGCAGCAGAAATCATGCTGTGTAGAGCAGTTGATAGTGCTTTTCACTCAGGGTGAAAAATGTGAATGCTGCTGACCCAATTAATAGTTGTTGAAAACCACAACCATTACCTATTTTGAAGAGCAGGCAAATTTGTTATGTCAAAATGCATTTGTGCTGAAGAACAGGGGAAGAAAGTAGGCTCTCCTGCCTTGTTAGTAGGCTTGAGTTCTTGTTAGCAATGGCATCTATAGGAGTTTATGAAGGGCTATGGTTGCAATTCATTGCCAGGTGTAACCTTAAGTGATGAGGGCTGCTACTATTTGTTGCTAAACATGTCATTGACTAAATGTTTACATTAGCTTTGCTTACTGCAGGCTGCTCCTGAATATTGTACCACTTGTAGGCATCTAGTTACTCAATGGTCATAGCATGTTTCATGAGTTGCTTATCCAAGAAATGCATTACACTTCTTCCTGGGAATATTTTATGTCACAGTGTGAGGCAAAGCACCCCTGTTTCCTCCCAAGGGTTAATGTGAATAGTAACGGGCCTGTTCCCGTTTGTAGGTGTCAGTAATTGGGCTTCTGGCCTACAAGGCTCTTATCATCTTTGAGGCCAGAGTCAAGAATGTGGTAATTAGCTCTTCTTGGGGACCTGTGGTCCACTGGATGGGGGGGGGAGCAGGAGCAATGGCATAATCTTCTAGAGAGGGTTCCACTGGGAACATACCCTGATTGGATTTAGATACCTGACACCAGATTGCTTGAGGCTATAATTGGGCTAGAAGCCAGAAAGAGGCTATGTTAACTTCATGATTTTGGTGGACTGAGGCCTGGACTATGTTGAGCTTGCGTTGCAATGAACAGCTACGTAGAGAATGCTTAAGCTTTTTGCCTTGGTCATTGAGACTTTAAAATTGTGCCATCTAATACCAGGTATCAATGTATTAGATAGAAAAGTTAGCTTTTTTGTTTTCAGCTGTAAGGTTTTAAGATTTTGTGTTGCCTAGAAATCGGTTTATTCTTTAAGTATTTAAACTTCATATACTTATACCAAAGTCTGATTTATTGTGCACAGTAGCCATAGGGTTCAGGCTTGGACTCCTTCAGACACAGTTATCATAATAGGGTTGCCAGGTCCCTTTGTTGCTCCAGCAGGGGGATTTGGGGGACATTCTGGGGGTGGACATCGCGCGGGAAATGCTCTAGTATTTGGGTGAAACTCTATGGGTTTTTTCACCATCAAACCATAGAGTTTGCCCAAATACTAGAGCATCCCCCACGTGACATCCCTGACATGATGACGTCACTTCTGGGTGACATCATTGCAGCAAAATCCCTGTTTAGGGACCAGGTTTTCCCCACCAGCTAGGTGGTCCGCAGTGGGGAAAAATCCCTGAAATTGGGGATCCCCTGCCCAGACCTGGGGGCTGGCAAGCTGATATCATAAAACCCCCTAGATCCTGTAAACCTTGTGAGAGTCATCTCAGAATAAGAGCCATCTGCTAACAGAACTGATAGCTTCAGCTAGTCCGTATGGAGGAAGAGGAAAATATGAGTTTAAAAAAGATGTGAATGCAACATTTTCAGTTGGGAGCAGTGTTCCCTCTAAGGTCAGTTAGTGCGAGCTAGCTCACAGTTTTTTAGCCTCCAGCTCACACATTTTTGTCTTATCTCAGGAAGGATGGCTCCAGAGCAAACTAATTTATGGAGTAGCCAAATCACTCGCTCACAACTTTAATGCCAGTAGCTCACAAAGTAGAATTTTTGCTCACAAGACTCCACAGCTTAGAGGAAGCAATGGTTGGGGGACTAGTGTTATTATGGATTGTTGGACAAATGTTACAAATAGTCTGTTATTTAAATGACCACACAAGGAACGTCAGTCTTTCCTGATTATTCTTGAAACATATCCCAATGCTATGGGGCATTAATTTTTCCTACATTTCTCTCTTTCCAGTAGTCCTTTCCACACCTGGGAAAGTTTATTTCAGGAGTCACAGGACCCACATGGAGTAATAGGGAGGTGGTGAGCTCCCCCTCACTGGCAGTCATCAAGCTGTGGGTGGACAAACACTTGTCAGGGATACTTTAGGCTGATCCTGCATTGAGCAGGGGGTTGAACTAGATGGCCTGAATGGCCCCTTCCAACTTTATGACTCAGGAGGCTGCATTAGATAGTGGAAGGTGACATCTCTTACATGAGCAGACCTCAAATTGTGCAAGAAAAAAGGGAGTGATTTCATCCCCATTACAGCTTCCTGATTTGTATGGCTATTATTCCACATGCCCCATGACCCACAAAATAATATTTCTTAGGTGTGGAAATGGCTGCAATGGAGAGGGGAATATAGAAAAAAATTACACCCTTCAGCATCTTCCACTGACTGATCACAGTATCCAATTTCTCTCTCTCTCTCTCTCTCTCTCTCTCTCTACCCCCTCTCTCTCTCTCTCTCTCTCTCTCTCTCTCTCTCTCTCTCTCTCTCTCTCTCTCTCTCACACACACACACACACACACACATCAAGATGGTACTAACTGCTTCTCCAAACAGCTGTCTGGTATTGCTGGGACCACTTTAAAAAGGATTAACCTGGGAATAATTTTGGCATAGCTACTAAATAGACAAGTACTGGGCAGAGTAATTGAAAATTCAGGGACTGCTGTGTTGAAGGGTTTTTTTCCACATAGATGGCTGTCTAGCAGCAGCCTTTCAGTTTCTGTGACTTAAACTGATGCCAATTAATTACAGCTGTTAAGTACTGAATAAAAAGACATCCAGTGATGTGTCAGCTAATCTAGTCTGGCAGCCTGTGTGGGTAACCAGACCCCATGGTATAGTCATAAGCAGAAGGACAGGAGTCTGCTTCTCAATATAAATGACTGCAGATTTCCCTGCTGCTACTTACAGAAGGAAAAGAGTGGCCGTTTTGGAACAATGCCACATTCTCCAACCAAGGATCACTGACCAACAAAAGCTTTCCTTCCTGCCACTCTTACATATTGCTGAAAACAGTCTCTGCCTGATTTACACAACATTAATTTACTCTGCAGTAGTTTATGCTGGATGTCTTGTGATATGTTATCCTACTGAGCAGATAAAAATGTGTGTCATAAGCTGTACAGTGTGAAACAACAAAGTGTGCATTACATAGTATTACCTAAGTGTCCAAATCTATGTATGCAGAGTGGAATCAGTGTACATCCCCACACAACAGATTTAACTTTGAGAGATGTTGGGGAAGGAGCTCAGTTATGGCACATCTACCAGTACATACTAACAATAATGTTACTTTTAATAATGTAACATTTACATTATATTACACTACTTACAATAATGACCATAATTTACACAGGGCCAGTTGGAACATTAAATCTTCATGTTAAATCTTCATAAAAGTCAATCCTTTTTACTAGAAATGTAAATCCTAAAACAAGAGACAAATCTCTAATTATTACAATGAAATTGGTTTTTTATCCCCCTATGGTCATTTATCATTTGTTTTCCCTCAGTGAAATTTATGACAGGAATTCAAGCAGCAGATAGCCTCTTTTTTAATGATGATAATGCAAGCCATGGAAAAATTACACAAACATGAATTATGTATTCCACGCTTGGAAGGCTTACAGATTTTTGTATTCCAGGACATATAGTTAGCACTGGACCCATGCCATGGCTTAGCCTTCACCTTGCTGAATATGTTGTTTGACACTGGACTGCAGTCACACACACAGAGGCAACGTCTTGTGATTGGCAAGTAAGGCAAGGACTCTATCAGGTCCAGTAACATTATAAGAGGTTGCCACCAACTTATTTGGCTCTGTGGTTACCAAGATGAGTATGCAGTAAAAAGAGGAATTTTGTCCATAGAGCTGTCTCATTCCTTCTCTATAATCAGTTCTGTATTCTGTACCAGCTTTGTTGTACTTTCTCTGTGTTTGGAAAGAGTGCCAAGTCATACCATCATGTTATCCTGTTTGTCAAGACTGCTGAGGTGGCTGACAATCAAATTGTCAATTAAACTGGCTAAAAAAGAAGCATAAAAACACTGATCACGGCCAATTTAAAATTTGTATCTAAATAAAATTTTCACAATCTAGAATAATATCAGAGATCTTCCAAGTTGTGGAAAAGGGAGGAACCTAAGCAAAAGCTTGGTTGAATAGTTACCTGATGACTGTGTAGTCCTAAACAAAATTACATCCTTATTGTTTAGATTTAGGATCTGTAAAATAACTTAAGCTAAAAACCAGACAGATAGGAGTGGGAAGGGGACCATCTCCCCCTTACTTCCAAAGTAGGCAATAGGGCCTCATTAGAAGATTTGATTAATTGTTTTGCAGTTGGAAGTAAACGGTATTGAAACATATACCAGGGACTCCCAAGTGGTAGCATGAACTATCTTTTTATAGGATGTTCCTCTGTAGGCTTGCCATTCCCCCACTGGGGGTGGGGCATTGCCTGCTTTAGGGGCCCCTGACCTGGAACCAGCCAGCTGGGGGAACCCTGCCCCTAAAATGCTGGGATCGCACTGGGCATGTCACCGGGGGGACAGTCTAGCACTCGGCCAAAAGAACTCTATGGTACCATAGAGTTTCTGGCTGAATGCTAGAGCGCCCCCTGGTGATGTGCTTAGCACAATGATGTCACTTCCAGGTGATTTTTTGACAGTGCGTGTGCTACACACAGATGCCAGAAGATCCAGGAACAGAAGCTCCGTCTCCCCACCGGCAAAAGGTAGGGATCTGGCAACCCTATTCCTCTGTACTGTTTAGCTGATAACTTTATTTCTAGTGTACTAGTCCATGTTCTGTTTCTAGGAGAACAAAACTTGGTAACATGCTAGAGAGTTGGGCTGGGAGTAGCTCAAAATATTTGTTATTACTCAGAAGTAGCTCATTAAAGGAAAGGTTTGACACCAGAAGGATCAGTTGCAGTTTACAGCTTTATTGCTTCCATTTTGAATTTACAGTATAAGAAGTCACAAAGAACAAAGTAAAGTCGAATGTTGGGAGTTTGGGTCAGGTAATCTGAGGTGAGGACATAAGGTGCAATGTATTCAATTAGCAATGGTGTTAGCCAGATAGCAAGCACTTGCAGATGTCTCCTGGATGAAAAATAAACAAGCTTCTTGACCTAGTTGATTATGAGAAAAAACCAGTACCCTGTTCACATATTACACTGCATGTAAGTGCGTACATCGATTGCATGTGCGTTCACTGTAACTTGTGAATGGAGCTTCTAGACAGAGCCATAAATCCATTATATTCAGAAGTCGCACACCGTCTTTCTACCCAAGTAGCCATTTTATTGCTGTTGTTTAGTAGTCGCCAGCAATGCTGAAATTGCAAGCTGAACCTGTATAGGTGCTCATGTTTAAATTTGCTAAATTTCCATTGTCCCTTGATTCCAATGTATATTTAATCCTCCCTGTGGACTTCTTCTGGTCACGTTTCCACCATGAAGGTTTGGGGAAAATTCACTTAACAGTTGTGCGGCACAGTTATATGATTGTCTTTCTCCATTACCAACTGAGCATCCTAATTGCACTTATATTTGGCAACAACTGCATAGCCAGTTGTCTGTTTGAATGGTACAGTACACATGTGCACAAGGTTTACAAACCTGGGTTCTTGAAAAGGTAGGCATGTTGGAGACAAATGTATACAGTCTGGACTCTCTGGAGTATAACAAACTGCATTTTAACAATCGTTATGTACAATGCTCATTGTGCAAGTAGGTAAAGGAGCCTGCATGTCCACCATGCTTTTATTGTGTAGTGTGTTTGGAACTGCAGCAGATCCTTCGGTAGACTCTTCAGGGAATCACACTAGTCATCTGCCTTATTATTTAGGAGCCAGAAGAACTGAAACCCATGTGATTTTAATTATTAACATATTTTCATCTGTTTTCTTAGAAAAGAGAAGGAGGAATTGCGGGAACATAAATCTTTTTGTCTAATCTCGTTTGCTGTTGTCTGTAGGAAAACAAACTAAAGGCCTTTGAAGTCAGCATAATATCTGCTAAGAAAAAAAATCACACCATAATTATTCTCTGAAGAGTTTGGACAGAAAGTATTGTTGTTGGAAACTTCCATTTTATTTCAGTTTACTTTCCCTGAGCTGTAATGGGATCTATGCTCAGTCAAACAGCAGCCATTTTGGCTACCATTGGTTCTTCAAACTTCAAACTTAAAATCAAACAAGCAGTTTTGTGTAATGAGTAAAATAATATAGGGCATCAAGGGGAGATTAAAATGGGAAGAGGTCTTGGTAGGCAGAAGGTTTTAATATTGTTGAAAAAAATCTGCACAAAATATTTTTCCGTTCAAAAAACATTAGGGTTGCCATCCTCCAGGAAGAACCTGGAGATCCCCCAGAATTACAACTGATCCCCAGGTGACAGAGATCAGTTTTCCGGGGGGGGGTGTGGCTTTGGAGGATGGGCTGTACAGCATTAGGCCCTGCTGAGTTCCCTCCCCTCCTCAAACCCCACCGTCCCCAGGCTCCATCCACAAAATCTCCAGGAATTTCCCAACCCAGAGTTGAAAACCCTCACAAACATAGATTAGGCACAGATACACCAATTGAAATCAATGCGATTATAACTGTTTAAATCTCCATTGAACTGAGCCAAGGTCTTAGAGCTGCCAGGCCTCCCATTATGGCAGGAGGTCTCTGACTGGCAGCCCCTTTGCCTGCTGCCGTGGGAGAATTTTTTTTTAAGCAACATCTGATATTGTTATGTCACTTTCAGGGAAAACCCAGAGATAAAATAGGGTAGCTTTAACATTTGTCAGAAACATTGAATTTCCAGCTATTCCTAAAACTACCCTATGTCACTTACCACTTATGGTTGCCAACTCCAGGTTGGGAAGTTCCTGGAGATTTGGAGGTGGAGCCTGGGGAGGGCATGGTTTGGGGATGAGGGGCCTCAGCAGGGAACAGTGCCACAGAGTCCCCCCTCCAAGGCAGCCATTTTCTCCAGGAGAACTGATCTCTTCCCTCTGGTTGCCAGGCTCAGCAAACCCTACAAGTTGTTCTTTTATCAGGTAAGGGAATCTTTAAATAAAACTAACTTTCTAATATTAGAAGTGGAACTAACTCTGGAAATAAACATTTGCTCTTAAGAGGTCTCTTCTGAGACCTTAGCTGGTGGGCCCCCTCAAGGCCCCCTCCCCCCCCAAATCCCTAGCTACGGGGCCGATGTGCTGTGGCATATGTACATTATTTCTTTTGCTCCGCTGCTGCCTATGACCAATCAAATTTTGCAAGTGGTTGAAAATGGGGGCGGGGGGGATACCAAAAGGGCATGATCTAAGCAGCAATGCCTCTTTCAAACGGCTTTCAACTCTGCAAAATAAACATATTAGCTTGGATCCTAAGCAGTGTAGTGGAGTCACCCTACAGGAAGGCAACTTCTCCACCTCCTCTCTGACTGTGGCAAATATTGCCTTCCCCTCCTTCGAAGATGGAAAGACCATTCCATCAGAGGAGCTGTCCCTATGCTGATGGAACAGCACCATAGGATCCAAGATATTTTGCTTCAAGGTTTAAAAACAACAGCAAAAAACCAAAACCAAAACCCTTTTCTAGTACAGAACAACTTAAAGAGATAAGCTCTTGAGTGAGTGAGTAAATGAGTGAGTGAAAACTCTGTAAGGTTAACTATGAGCTTTCCAAGAGAACATCTTGTCCTTTCCTCTTGTACCATTAGAAGCTCATTGATTCATGAATCTTGAGCAGTAGAAAACACTTATGTCTTATTTTTTAGATGCAAGGGCTAAAAGGACCTTAGGGTCCTTATCACTGAGCAAAAGAGCCGGGGTTTCCGGAGTTTAGGGGGACGACTGGTTGAATAAAGGCTTCTCAGCCTTTTGGCTAAGATCAAGTGTAGTATAGAACATCTTGTTCTTGTGTCACTCCTTACAGGTGATTGACAGATTAATATGAACAGATGTTACAAAGATCATAGATTTCTGTCTATCTGTAAAAAGCAAATTGCATGTCCACACAGCTCCAGTTGGTTCTCCTTACAGGTGATTGACAGATTAACATGAACAGGTGTTACAAAGATCATAGATTTCTGTCCATCTGTAAAAATTGCATGTCCACACAGCTCCAGTTGGTTCAGAGCTATGCAGGGTGAGAGATTTAACCCTTCAGTCCGTGGTTTGTTTT
Organism: Gekko japonicus; assembly: GCF_001447785.1. NCBI lineage: Eukaryota > Metazoa > Chordata > Lepidosauria > Squamata > Gekkonidae > Gekko > Gekko japonicus. The sequence goes on from NW_015159715.1 coordinate 1,288,190, forward strand.
GCTAATTGAAATTGGGGTGGGCTACCTGAAACTACTGATGTTTTAAGCAAGAAAAAAACTTTTAAAGGATGTGCCTTTTTCCCTTTAAAATGCTATTAACAGCTCTTAATTCTCTCAATCCATTAATTTGCCTGTGGTTTCAAGGGCCTTCAAGAAGGCAGGAAATAGCTGCCAATTGTATCTTATTTGACTTGCAGCCTATAAAAATATAAACAGATGCAGAGTGCACGTGCTCTTACCTGCTTTGCAAAAATGCTTTTTCATGTTTGTATCTGGCAGATGTCAAGTAAGTGGCTCTTAAGCTGCAGTTGTTTGCAGATGGGCAAGTCCCACATTTATTGCCTGTGTTACTGACATCCTTGTACAACAGGATCCTGAACTACAGAATGGTACTGCTGAAGCAGAGAGGATGATGTGAGGTAACTAGTCTAATACCCCTTCTCCAATGCAAAGGCGAGGGTGTGTGCGACAATTTCTGCATCAGCAAAAGGGACAACGTGGGAGTGCTTAGCCCTTACATTGCCTGTTGCTTTCCCCCGATATTCCCTCCCCTCATTGGCTTTCTTCGATAACACGATTTTGCAATAGAGAAGGGACTGTTATAGTGTTGTTACATATGGTGCAACAGAACATATTATCTGAGCATGAAATATGAAGATTGTACAGTTTCCATTTATGGTCCCAAAAACTACTTTTGTGCCTTTAATAATTCTTCGGCTTGGAAACGAAGATGAGCACCGCCCCCTAGAGTTGGATTCGACTGGCTTTTGAGCAAGGGAAATCTTTACCTTTATAACAAACTAGGAGCAAAGCCCGTTGTAGCAAAGCAGTACAATGGGGCCTAGCAAGAGCACCCCCAGCAGGCGAGCGAGCTGCGGCAAAGAGGCAAGCGGCATTACCGGGGAGGTATTGTGTTGTCCTAAGCAGCGCCACTGCCTCTGGCTCTCAGGCCGTATGTTCCCAGGTGGGTGTCAATGGCTGATGCAGGTGAGGACTGTGGAGGCCACCTGGCCCCTTCCCCCCAAGCCCCCTAGGAAGTTCTTCCCCCCTCAAGGTCCCCCTCGTCCCCTTCCCAGCTCGCTTCCCTTCAACCCATGGGGGCAACTTCAGTTAGACACCCCCTTGCACCTAAGACACTCGCGGCCCCCCGCCATTCCCTTGGCAGGCCTCACCTAAAGACCCACCCGCTTTGCACCCCCCCCTTGCAGCAGAGCCAGAGTCTCCGTCTTCGGAGTGTCCGTGTTGTGAGGGAGCTGGGCACAGTGTGAGCTAAATTTTCCCGGCACCTCTTCTGTGGGTGGGACTGAGGCAACGGAGCCAATGACCTTCTGTCCCAATGCAGCAGTGGACTGGCAGATGTTCTGAGTGGCAGTTCATGCGGCCAACTGATTTTGGCGTGCATAGAACTTTGTCACCTCAGATAGCTTTTATATATAAGAACAGGATATTTGCCTTATGAAGCTTTCTCAATCATGTTGATGAAATAAGAATTTGCACCCCCTGCATGCTGCTACTAGCCCTTTAAGTGATTTTAATAATAAAAAATATCACACAATAAAATTAAAGCAATGAGATCATAAATTGAGAGTGAAACCATGATTAACTCACTAAAAATAATCAAATGAAAACTACAAACAGGACAGAAATGAAACTAAACATAAGACCAAAAAAAGTATAACAGAAAAAAGACCCTGCCTCAACAATTAGAAACAACCAAGACAAAATCCACCATCAGCAAGCCAAACGAATAAATACCTAGGAAAATAAAACACATTCTCACTATAAAGTACTGAGACTGACACATCATCGAGAGATTTCAGCTCATACTTTACTTAAGTGATTTCAGGAAAAGAGAGATACAGTAGCTAGCCCGAAGGCTGCTTATATGTTCGTTCACAGCCACACCCATTACACACACCCACACCCATGATAGGCTATATACAATAGTTACAATCTCATAGGTTTCTCTTTAGAATCCTTACTCGGCGGTTGGCGGGTTTTCGGATCCTAGGACTCTACGCTATGCTAGTTTGTCGGGCTACGTGGCAGCCTGCCCGCGTGTGCGGTTCAGCTAGTACACAACACCACTCCCCCCATGGTTCAGAACATGTCTGACAAACATAGTCCCTCAAGTAAGTAGGTCTATGCCATTCTCGTGCTGAACGTCAGACCTCAGGTGTCACGGTGGGACTGTTAGGTTCACTCAGTGCTGGTTCCGGTGCCTGAGGAGGGGAGTTGGAGGTTGAGGGAATCCCTTGTCCTTGTCTGTTGGCTGACTCTGAGTGCACTTCCACATCCTTTCCAGCGATGTGTTTGGCGGTTGCCTGGGTTGCACAGACCCCACAGCTTGTTCTGGTCTTCCTTTGTCATCCCCGCTGTCCTTGGGTGCGTCTGGAGCCAGAGGAAGGACGCGGTGGCACAGTTGGTCTATGTGGCGGCGTAGTACCTGGCCATCCTTGCAGGACACTTCGTAGGACCAGGGACCCATCATCCAGACCACGTTGGTGGGAATCCAGACAGGGCCCCAGGCGTAGTTCCTCGCGTAGACTGGTTCCCCTGGAAAGAACCCTCGAGAGGCTGCTTGCTCCTCGGTGGTTGCGCTGTGCTCTGGGGCCCTATACGGGTGGAGGCGGTCAAGCCGGGTTGTGGGCCACCGACCCATGAGTAGTTTGGTGGGGCAGCATCCTGTGGTGCAGTGTGGGGTCATGCACTGGCTAAATAAGAAAGCAGCGAGCTTATAGTCCCAGTCCCCGTGGTCCATGCGGCGCAGGGATTCTTTTGTGGTGTGGACCATGTGCTCGGCTTGGCCGTTGGTTGCCGAGCGAATGTGTCCGATTCCATAGTATTCCACGAATTCTTGGAACTCTGTCAATGTGAAGGCCATCCCGTTGTCTGTCACCAATGAGTCCGGAATGCCGTGTGTACTAAAAATCCTCCACATTGCCCGGATGGCCAAATGGGAGGATGTGGAGGGCGCAGGCACCACCTCTAGCCATTTGGTGTATGAATCGACTAGGATAAAAAAGATTTGTCCCTGGAAGGGGCCCACAAAGTCTAAGTGAAGTCTCGCCCATGGCTTGTGGGAAGACTCCCAGGGTCTTACTGGCACTTTAGGCCATTCTGGCCGAGACTCCTGACATGGTTGACACTGCTGAATTTGGGAATGGAACCTAATGAAAAGCTGACACAGAGCTGAGATGGCTTGGTGGTACTTGGTGAAGCTCCAAGATGTGTACAAAAAAGACTGAGAGTTTCAGGCACATTGTACTTCTTAGGATTACCAAAACCTGAAATTACATTCTGAGGTAATTTTAAATTGCAGATCGATGATAAAATCCTGAAGCAATTACTTTTTAAAATAAAATTCAAAATCTCCCTGTGACTTCTACTCTGAATAAAGATGGTATTTTTCTGTTGCTTCTGTTTAATTATTTTTAATGAACTAGCATGGCCCATGATGAGGTCTAAGTTTTACATTCTAAGTGTGAACAAAACACCATGCAATCACATTGAGGAATTTCACATTACCCTTTTTAACCCATTTTGAAGCCGTTTTTGATTCGTCGTGGAGTAAACTGGTATAGGGCTGTCATTTCACACATGGCTGAAGTGGTTTGCCATTTCAGACTGCACCGCTTTTTCCCCACTGTTTTTCGCCTGCGTGGGCGATCTCCGGTTCCCCCCCCCCACGTTTGCTTTAGAGTGCTATAGTGCTATAGCGCTATAACACAACACTTCAGGCATTCCAATGGGGTTGATATAATGCTGTTTCATTACAGTGTTATACCGGTATAGCGCTATAAAGCGACCAAAAAAAAAAAAGCTGGAGATCGCCCGCGCGGGTGAAAAACAGCAGGGAAAAGCGCATCGGAACCGGGAGAGGAAACTGAAGCCTACTGGGAGGCGCTTGGAAGCGGTTGGCATTTCCTAAACGGAACAGAAGCGTTTATGTGTGAAATTACAAATATATTCCAGTAGGGAACCGGTTCTAAAACGGTTCCTCTTCCGAATTATATCGTCTGTCTGAAATTCCTCATTCTTTTCCATGTTGTAACAAAACACTGCCCAGTAATTACCAGCCTTTGCACTGGTTTACCTACAGCATGTGCTGTATTGGAATTGAAAAGTGACAAGTGAGAACCAGTTGATGATAGTGTTAGACGTGGGCCTTTAAGGCTAGGTTTTAAAATTTTCATCAGTCATCTTAAATCTAAACTGCATAATCTTGACGAAGTCAGTATAGCTTTTTCTAACCTATCTCTCAGGGTTCTTTTGAGATATTTGTTTATTTACTTCACTTGTACCCTGTGTTTCTTCCCAGCAGGGACTCAGAGTGAAAAAAGGTCTCTTGCCCAGGGCCTACAAAAACCTGAAATCGGCCCTGGATGAAGGGGTTGACTAGATGGGCCTTTTGATCCGATCCAGCAAAGCACTTCCTACATTCTATACTGGAGCTCAAAGAGGCAGGAAAGATATGTTATGTTAGGCAACTCTCCAAATATTTTAAAACTTCATCTGTAGGGTTTTTTTTTCCCCAACAGAGTTTTTGATCCCACTATCTTGGGAACATCTTATCTCATTTCCAGGCAAATGAGCATACAAGTACCTCATGGCTTTCCTCTGTCCATTATCATATTCATGCCCCATTTACTCTTTCTGCAGAGTACTTTCTAGGAAACAATGTTAAACTGGAGTTCACGCAATGTGCCAAATTGCTTGGGGCAAGCTATTTGTCATCCTATATGAAATAAGTAAGAGCTGCTCTCTTTTACTTTACAGTCTGTCTCTGTTTCGACTGCTGTGGCAAAAAGGGGGCATTGAAAAGGCTTATTCAGCTCAGGTTTCATCATTACTCAGATATATATATACATAAGCAATAACCATGCATAATACTAGAAGAAAGTAAGCAATTGCAGGCTGGTTGTTTTCTTCAATTTGAAAAATTGGTGACTCTTTGCAGCTTGTTTTTTATATCTCACTAGTCTAACTGCTGAAGTATAAAAGACAGAAGGATGCTGATGCTGTTCTTCCAAGTTAATATGATTACCATCAATTTACCCCTTACTCCTTCATATCACTGCAAAGCATGGAATCCTGTAGCCTTCAGTATACTTTAATTTTTGTCCTGCAGCTGCTTCATACATGAAGATACTAGACAACATTTCATCTCCTAATTTGAGGTCTATCCTGACTATATAATGGTATTCTTGTTAAGAACATAAGAACATAAGAGACGCCAATGTTGGATCAGGCCAAAGGCCCATCCAGTCCAACACTCTGTATCACACAGTGGCCAGAAATACCAGTGCCATCAGGAGGTCCACCAGTGGGGCAAGGACATTAGAAGCCCTCCCATTGTTGACCCCCCCAACCACCACGAAGACAGAGCATCACTTGCCCCTATCTATACCTTGCGGCTAATAGCCACTGATGGACCTTTGCTCCATATGCTTATCTAATTCCCCTTTGAAGCCGTCCATGCTTGTAGCCGCCACCACTTCCTGTGGCAGTGAATTCCAAGTGTTAATCACTCTTTGGGTGAAGAAGTACTTCCTTTTATCCGTTCTAACCCGACTGCTCAGCAATTTCATGGAGTGCCCACGAGTTCTTGTATTGTGAGAAAGGGAGAAAAGTACCTCTTTCTCTACCTGCTCTACCTGCTCTTCTGAGACTTCACAAGAAAATAGAATCATAAAGCACACTTTTGTCATAAAACTTTGCTGAAATGGTAAAAGTTTTGTGTACACTGCCAGGCAAACACAGAGTGTTCTCAGTAAGGGGTTTCAAGCTGAGGCTCAAGGCAGAAAGGACCTCATTCTACAGGTTCAAACATATGCTGAGAGTTCTGTGACTGGAGAAGGGTGGGTTTTGAGGAGGGGAGAGAACCTCAGCAGGTTATAATCCCATAGAGTCCATCCTACTGAACTGAATGTCTACCTTAATGGCACCCAACTTACACACAGCCATACATCTAAGTACCTTGGCATTACTCTGGACAGGACCTTGAGCTATAAGCACCATCTTACCAATGTAGCATCAAAAATATGCACGCGAAGCAACATTCTCCAAAAATTATGTGGTACAACTTGGGGTGCGTCTGCTACAACACTTAGATGCTCAACTTCGGGGTTGGTGGTGTATAGTACCGTGGAATACAGTGCTTCAGTGTGGCTTAACAGCCCCTATGTCCACAAACTTGATGTCCAACTCAATACAACAATGAGAACCATCAGCAGATGTATTAAATCCACTCCAACCTATTGGCTACCCACGTTGTGCCACATTGCTCCCCTGCATCTCCGAAAGAAAGATGCTCTTCTTTATGGATATAGAAAGATAATTGAAAACAGAGAATTGCCCATCCACAAGGACATGGCTGATGCGGACCTATCCAGACTAAAGTCCCGAAACCCAGCAATAAGATCTGTACAAATCCTGCAATCACAAAATTTCGATCTAGGGAATGAATGGTTGTGAATATGGATGCAATCAGTTCTACCCAATATCCATAACCCGATAAACACCAACAAAAGGCCTGTGGGATTTGACTTTCCACCTAAAGTATGGAAGACAACTAATAGAATATGAACAGGCTTTGGCAGTTGGACAGACCTGTTGTTTAAATGAGGCAAAATACCAGGACCTGAATGCGACTGTGGTGCAGTCCACCAAACTATTCTCCATCTGGCACAGGAATGTGAGCATCATGCTTTCCAGGGAGATGTGACAGAGCTCTTCGAACTCTCCCCAGTTGCGATTGTGAGGATTGAAAATTTAGATATTAGTATTTACAGGGATAGGGCCGCGGTGGCTCAGAGGATAAGACACTGAGCTGCAGACCAGAAGGTCAGTAGCTCGGCAGTTCGAGACCCTAGTGCTGCGTGACAAAGTGAGCTCCCGTTGCTGGCCCCAGCTCCTGCCAACTTAGCAGTTCAAAAGCAAGAAATTGCAAGTAGATAAATAGATACCACTTCGGGGGGAAGGTAACAACGTTCCGTGCACCTTTGCATTTAGTCATGCCGGCCACATGCCCACGGAAAAAGTCTTCGGACAGCGCTGGGTCTTTGGCTTGGAAACAGAGATGAGCACTGCCCCCTAGAGTCGGATTCGACTGGATTTTGAGCAAGGGAAACCTTTACCTTTATTTACAGGGATTGCCCAATGTGTCTGCATATCCATTGTATCTACTTGGTTACGTATTTTATATTATTATTATCTGCTTCCTGTATTTATCTCCGCCATACAATAAATAAATAATAGAGTCCACCCTCCAAAGCAGCCATTTTCTTCAGGGGAAATTATCCTGGTGGTCTGTAGATAAATTGTAATAGTGGGAGATCTCCAGGTGCCACCTGGAGGTTGACAACCCTAGTTCTTGGCTGTGGCTGGTCATGGCCTCACAGGGCCCAGCCTAGGCCTTGCCTATCTCTCTTATATATAAAGCTCATTTCGTGTGAGACTCACCTGAACATTCCACACGCCTCCCTAGCCATTGGGTCCATGACCTGTCAAATTTTGTCAAATCAAATCAAATACCTTTATTGGCATACAATATTAGAAGCAATTCCCAATATTAATACAATCCAATAGAAATTATTTATTTATTTATTTATTT
>NW_015159715.1:1296536-1296998 GCF_001447785.1 Gekko japonicus
TCTCTATGGTTTGCCCTCGAATGATTGTGCTCCCCCCCCCAACGTGCCTGACGTGATTGCGTCACTTCCGGGTGATGTAATTGTGGCACGCGCACACTTCGCGCTCGCACATGGAATCCCGGACCAGCACTGGACTCCCCCGCACTTCATAAGGTAGGGCCTTGGCAACCCTATTCCAGCCCCCCCCGGCCCGCCCGCCTTGGAGTCGCCGGGTGTGTGTGTGTGCTCTCCAGGCCTTCTCTCTGTAGCCACGCATGCAGAGGTTTTGGCTGTAGTGGGCGTGGCCAGAGGTCATTTCGGGGGGGATCACGGGGGATCGCAGTTCCCCCGGGTGAGGTACGGGGGGTGGGGCACATGACGAAGCCCCGCCCCCTGCTTCCGGCCGCACCGCTTCCGGCCCTCATTCAGCCAGGAGGAGGCAGGAGAAGAGGGAGGGTAAGTTGCTTTCTCCCCGCCTCTCCT
>NW_015159715.1:1297081-1360839 GCF_001447785.1 Gekko japonicus
ATCCCAAACTGACGGCCACACACCCCTAATGTAGCCAATCCTAATGAGTTTCTGCTGTTGGGTGTGGCCTGTTATGCTAATGAGTTCCTGCTGGGTGTGGCCAGCTCAGGAGCCAGCCGGAACTCCGTTCCTGTGCGTTCCTGCCCAAAAATAGCCCTGGAGTCCACCCTTCAAAGCAGACATTTTCTCCAGGGGAGCTGATCTCTGTCAGCTGGAGATCAGTTGTAAAAGTTGGAGATCCCCAGGCCCCACCTGGGAGGCTGGCAATCCTACCCTAAAACCTTCCTTCAACTGGCAGATCCAGCAGTGCAGTCTGTGAAGCTGGGTCTGCAGCATATGGGACGTGTGCCTCTTGATACTCGGCTAGACAGATTTAAAGTGTGATACTGTGTTCTTTAGTTTCACTTTCCACTTGTCATATTAGTTGCTGGCTGTGGCTGGTTATGGCCTAGCAGGGCCCAGACCAAGCCTTGCCTATGCTCTAATAAAGATTTGTTTTGTTTTGGTGTTGGGTGCTATGGGGTTATTACTCATAAGCCTTCATAGAGCTAATTTTCTGGATAGATACGATGCCGAGCAGCAGGGCTATTTTTGGACAGGAACGCACAGGAATGGAGTTCTGGCTGGCTCCTGAGTTGGCCACACCCAGCAGGAACTTATTAGCATAATAGGCCACACCCAACAGCAGAAACTCATTAGGATTGGCTACATTAGGGGTGTGTGGCCTAACATGCAAAGAGTTCCTGCTACAAAAAAGCCCTGGGTTTTGACAACAAACAGGTCAACAGAATAAGAAGCAAAAGGTGGGTGTGGCTGGATGACCACAGTTCTGGCAATGTGGGGTGTGGCGTAATATGCTAATGAGCTGCTCTGTCAGGGGTGTGGCATAATATGCTAATGAGTTTCTGATGTTGGGTGTGGCATATTATGCTAATGAGTTCCTGCTGGGCTTTTTCTACAAAAAAAGCCCTACCAAGCAGATACTAGAACATAATTAACTTCACTTTTTCACAGTATTTTTTTAACATGGGGGGGAGGCCTTTCCCAATTAAAGATGCTGAATTTTCCCAAAGTGTTGTGGCACCTCATTGTCTCAATGTGCCTTCTGTTTTGCATACACATCAATTTATATTATAATCTTTCCTGTCTCCATCTCAGGCTCACATGCTCACCACATGTACTTAGTTACTTACCATTTTGAAATGAGCCTCAGGAGTTTCCCAGTATTGGAATGATATTAGGACAGTGTTAATGTATGCCATTATGGAAAGAACAGGAATACAAACATTGGCTTTTTCCTTGCTCTGCTCATTTACTTAAGCATCAACAGCTGAACTCCTGATGAAGCCCTTGGGAAGAACTGTGAATTAGGAGCTCTGGTATCATTTATGTTGTTGACATGGGGGAAGGAGGTTATCACTGGGAAATTACTTCTGGGGAGCAGGTTCAAAAATAATAGGAGAAGGCATGAAGGATCTTTTACAGCTTTTGTGGGTCCTGACTGATTTGTTGTGGGAGAACTGGCGGAGGCAGAAGGCCAAGACAGCTAAGAGCCAAGAGGGTTCTGTGCCAAGTTAAACCCTGGCTTTGCTCTCCTTTCAAAGAGAACAGAAGAGGGAGATGAAAATTACAATGAAAATTGGAGCATTAGGTTAATGAATGCCATGCAGTCTGCAATACACTGGCAAGATACACGTTAGATATTTCTTTTGTCATCTGGCGCATGATTCCTATGCTATGTAAAATGAATGCACATTGGAAAAAGTAAGAACATGATAGCAGGCTCCAGCACTGACCAGTGAACATGTAGATTTGAAAGTCTGTGTAGAGTCTGCATGTTCAATGTATGTAGGAGAACTTGGTGACAGCCCTATACACTTGTAATTGTCCTGGTGTCAGCAATGGACAGAGTGGGCCAGATGCTGATGCCCACCCCTCTGTAAAATAGTTGTGTGTTTTTTCTCACATTGCAAACTTCACACCACAGTAAAGTAGAAAATGACAACTTTATTACTTTATGGTGATAGATGCTATTTTTTCACCAAGGGACGATTTGCCCACTCTGTGTTAACAGCAGATCAGTGGATATCAAGGAGAATTTTTTAAAAAAATTCTGCATATCATAAATTCAACAGGGAAAGGTCTTGCAAGCATTGTGTTGGGCAGGGTGACAGAAAAGTATGGATTGTTGGTGTCTAATATTTGAGGCCAATACTGGGATAATGGTGCCAAAGGAATGCAAGCCATTGTTCTGGAAAAAAATCCCCAGACATTCTTTGTACCTTCTCCCCACAACTGGAATCTTATATTGATGCATACTACAGACAGTTTTGGCCAGGCAAAGGAATTTTTTGTAATATTACATCACATTTATTCATTTTTTTTCCTGAAGCAACAAAATGCTGGGAAGTAGCTTTACAACACTGTGATTTTAAATCTTTTATTAATGTATTTTATTTTATGTTTTATCTATGCTGTAAACCATGTTGAGCTCCATAAGATGGAAAGGCAGCTAATAAATCTTAATATGTCTTAATAGGTAATAGTTCTTAATAGGTAAAATCTTAACAGGTCAAGAGCACTACCTCGAGTGTCTGGGATCTTGGACCCCCGGAGGTTTCCATGACAATGACCCCAAAATCTTGACAAATTAGTTCAGAACTGAAGAGAAATGCCTCCACATCATCCCCTTTTTGAAAATGTGTACATTTCTTTTGTTCCATTGAGGTACTTTCTCCACTTCTCTGTGGAAGCAGCAATTCTGCCCTTAACAGTATTTCCTTCATTTTCATATTATAATTTCTTTTTCATGCTCCCTCTTCAGCTTCCCCCTCTCTCTCCTGCTGTGGCATCATAGCCTTTTCTTGTTCTGCCTGAATTTTGGCTAATCCTTTTTCGGCTTCTATGTTGGCTTTTTCTGCCTGAATTTTGGCTAACTGTATTTGTTGTTCTTTTTTCGCTTCAATTCTGGCTTTATCCCTCTCATATTCTATTTTTGCCAGTACAGTTTTCATTCTCATAATTTCTACTGCCTGACTAGGAGTCTCCTCAGTGGTTGTCTCCTCTCCCTGACTATTTCCATGTGCCTCTCTAGGTCTACGTGGTAGTGCCATTTCTGACAGCAATTCTTTGGTAATTCTTCACAAATTTATAAAATGTTTTCTTATTTTAGTTTGTACCTGTGGTGGGGCAAACTAGTTGTGGGGTATTTTTTGTATCATGGCACTGCCACCAAAATATGACCTTGCCCACTTCCCTCCCTCAGAGGCAAGATTTTCCCTCTGCTTTCCTTCTCTGACTGAGCAGACCTATATATCGGTTTTCTTCCTTTCTGAAGAATTGTGACTGTCCCAACCTGTCCCAGTATGACATTTTGCTGCTGGCTTAACCCAGGAACCTGAAGGAAGGGTTGAGATTTCCCTTAAAGTACTGAAATAGCACTTGAGGTTTTTTAAAGTTAAAGAATAACAGAATATTTTATTCAACGTAGAGGGGAAAGTTCAGGTGAAATCAGGGGTTAAATTTCTGAGGTAAATCAGCATAGGCACAGACTACAGCTCATATGTTTCAAGCAACTGAGAGTTTCTTAAGTTTTTCACAGTGTCTTGGAATTTTTAAAATGAGAGGCTTTTGTTTCAGTGTTTCTCAAACACTCCAGTATACTTTCTTGAGTATATTTGGTTCTTTTTGTTTCCAGAAGGCTGGGATACTCTGTCCAGTACCCAAACTCCTTCACTAAACACACCAGTACTCTTCTTGAGTTTTAACTGTCTCTTCAGAATTTAAAAGGCAGTTCTTAAACACATCTGACCAGGGGTCTCTCCACTCTTCAGACCTATTTCCTTCTTTTTACTGGGCAGGAAAATTCTTCTCTCACTAGAAGACCTATCCCCCCTTCTGACCTGAATGGGAGTCTTCACCTAAGTACCCCCTCCTCCTGCCAACCTTCCCAGTACTCCGTCTGTGTTAAACTGATCTCAGTTAGGGCTAAACACAAACCCTGTCAGTACTAAACCTTTCTTTGTTAGTACTAAACCTTTCTTTGTCTTCTCAGTCAGGGCTGAATTCAAACTCTGTCAGCACCCAACTCTTCTCCACTAGGGCTAGACTCAGACTCAGGCTCAGTTATCCCACTGTGGAAAGAATAATAGCCATGCATCTCTCCCAGGTATAAATCTAGACGTTTCAATTATCTTCAAAAGCGGCTGGTCTGCTGGACGTCTTCTGCTGCAGTTACTTTCTGTTTGGAGGTCTGTGGACACTATGTATGGAATTACAGAGGAGCTGACTGTTGGTTTTGAACACGTCCTTTTTGTAAAATACGCTTAATTGTTATGAGCTATCTGTTGGATATGTGCTTCAATGAATGCAATATAGTTTTGAGCATATATAGTTGTGAATTGTGGATGGTCTTCCCTTGGTGGGTGTCATTTGTAGTTATAGTTGTACATTAAGGGTTCCCTATTATCTTTGGTAGTGTAGAGTTTGGCTGTAGACAATGGATCATTTGGCGTGTTTAGGATGGAGACTGAGTTCACAGGAAGTTGGGTAGGCATTAATAACCCCTTCAACTTCTTATTACTGCAAGGAACTCTGCACATACTCTGAGGAACCTGCTACCTAGGTAATGTGTGTTTAGCTTAGTTCCAACTGTATTGCTTTCCATTTGAACATCTCCATGGTGTTGTTGCTGTGTGTCTTTCCCTGTTTTGTGTTTTTTACCCTTTTCCCCCACCTTTTGAACCCAACAATCCTTTTCCTTTTTTCTCTCTGCTTTATAATAATTTGTTTATATATAAAGACAATTTTTTTTGCTTCACTCAGTACAATTCATTTATCTGAGATATTTCTTTTAATCTCTTCCACACATACTAGACAGTATGGGCCAGGGGTGGCCAAACTGCAGCTCAGGAGCCACATGCGGCTCTTTCACACATATTGTGTGGCTCCCGGCAGAGCGGTTGGAGAAGCTAAGGTGAGGCATGCTTCCCTGATTGGTCTTCTCTTCTCCAGCCAGTGATCCCCTTCCTGGGTAGGCTTCAGGGGGGGGGAGCAGAAAAAGAAAGCAACTTTAAATGCTTTCTCAATGTCAAGCCAGGTGGCATGGGGGCATGGGGTTTGGAGAACACATTTAAAGTTAAAGTTGCTTTTTTCCCACCTCCCTCCCTCCCTCCCTCTCTCTCTCTCTCTCTCTCTCTCTTTCCCCTTCCTTCCTCCCATCATCTTTTCACCTTTCTTTCTCTTTCTCCCTTCCTTTGTCTCTCTCTTCCTTCCTCCCCCTCCCTCCCCATCTATTTGCTTTCTTTGTTTCTGTTTCTCTCTTTCTCTCTCTCCTTTTTTCTTTCCATCTCTTTCATTCTTTCCACCTTTCTCTCTTCCTTGTCCTTCCTCCCCCCTCATCTATTTGCTTTGTTTATTTCTTTCCCTGTTTCTTTCTCTCTTTCCCCCTTCCTCACCCCTCCTCCATTTGCTTTCTTTCCATCTTTCTCTCTTTCTTCCCTCCTTTCCCCTCCCTCCCCCATTTATTTGCTTTCTTTGTTTCTCTCTCTCTGTGTTTCTTTCTCCCTTTCATTCTTTCTTTCCCCCTCTCTTTCTCTCTCCCCCTTTTAGACAAATAAATACCATTAGCAAACAAATAAATATAATTGGACAAATAAAATATGAGCAATATCTGTTTTTCCCCTTTTGTTTTTATTTGTGGAGGTCTAATTTGATGTTAATAAAAAGCAAATTTGCATATTAAAAATGTATGTAATAATTGTTCATGTCTTGTGGTTCTCAAACACCTGATGTTTATTCTATGTGACTCTTACATTACGCAAGTTTGGCCACCCCTGGCATGGGCATTATATAGGATTATAAGGTATTCTCTGGGATTTCTATCCTGTCACTTTGTTATTGCTCTAGTACTGTACTGGAAGAGTTCCTTTTCATCAGGTCGCAATCTAGATGCTCTCAGGAGGTACTGAGTGGTGTCAGCTGATAACTAGGGTACTTTCCAGGGAACCCCTGGTGTAAGAGAGTTTCCCAGCAAGAAAAAACACAATTTCCCCCTTCCTACCATAACACTGTCAGATCAGTTTTGCACAGTTGCCACAACTAGTCGATACATTAGAGGTGCTTTTTCATGGTACACATTTTGATCATTATGGATACACTCAGGCAAAATATATACTTGGCCACCTTTGTACACAATTAGGGCCCTCAAGGCAGTGAACAGTTTAAAAAAAGATAATACAAATCAGTTTTTAAAACAGTATATATGTATAGAACCAACAAGTAAAGATTTGGATTATGATATGTGTTAAATGATTAAATTAATTGTATCAAAGATGTAACTCTTGGTTTAAAAAACCGAGTGATGCATTTCTCAGTGTTAAAAAAAGGTTTTTATTTTTTTTGTATTAGCTATGTCTCTTTTGATCCAGCGTTGAGTGATAAAATTAAGTTCCCTTCTTTTTACCTGATGATTCCAAATAAACATCTTCAGGATGTTAGGGTTGTTCAGTTGCATAAGCATTTTGGATGGATATGGATTGGCTTCCTCACTTTCACTTATGCAAGTGGAGAAACTTTTCCCTAAACCTTCAGACCAAGGTTTCTCCAGAACAATATTTTTATTGCTTTTACACAAATGATGCCAATTTTTTTTTAATAGCGAACCAAATAAAATCATGGAAGGCATATTTTCTTCTGGTTTTATACAATAATAAAAGTAACTAACAAAACACAATTTGGTATGATTTCTTTTTGCCATGTGAGCAAATTGAAATGGTTGAGGGAGTGGTTGAAGGAGAAAAGGCAGAGCCGAAGGGTAGGGGCCAAATGGATGTTGTTAGAATTGAAACGGGCTGAACCAAAGGGGAAAAGGGGCCCAGTCATACCCAGTGCCCATGCAGACCTGGAGCTGGCCCTGGAACAGAGCATACTGTCATAGCCTGCTCCCCCCTCAACACAAGCACGTTCATCATACACTACACGTCATCTGAAAAGTGCTATAATGATGCCTAGCTCGTTTTATGGATTAAAGGGATTATCTATTGCATATTTGTCGTGCCTTTCCTCCAAGGAGTTCACAGTGACATATGCAGCTGTCCCCTTCTCCATTTTATCCTCACAATAACCCTGTACAATAGGTTAGGCTGAAAGAGATTAGCTTGTTCAGGATCTCTCAGTGAACTCCATGGTAGAGTGGGAATTTGAACCTGTATTGACTGTTCCTTGTCTTGTACTAGGATTGCCTTATCCTTGCTGGGGGTGGGAGATCTCCTGCGCATACTTCAGCAGCTAGCAGGACAAAAAAATGTAAATAAACAATGTTGGTGATGGCATGATGTCACTTCCAGGAAAAATTCTTAAGTGATGTCATACATTCCTAGCTATCTCGAGAGACATGTGATATCACTTCCAGATTCCCCCAACAATTCCTAGAGAGGTGTGACATCACTACTGGGCTTTTCCCAGAACTGACATCTTTCTGTTGCTGACAGCTACCCCCGCCCCCATGCCCCCTGGTCTCTCACTGATTGCCAACTCTATCTTGCACTCTACCAAACTAGCTGTCCAATATGTACTTAAGATTTTTTGTTCTTAATATTTTTTGACCTCACTCCTTCTTATCTAGTCTTTCTTTAATTCTGGAGCCTAGATGTGAAATGCTAGAAGAGGTAAAATTGGGGAATTAGAATGCTTGGTGTTGGGGGGGGGTAAAACTTGGTGGGATGAGGAAAATCAGTGGGATAAGGCGATTCCTGGTTATAAATTATATCGGAAGGATAGGGGGGAAGGTTGGAGGTGGAGTGGCTCTGTATGTCAGAGAGGGTATACAGTCCAGTAAGATTGAGAGGGTAAGAGAATTGGATTCGCTTCTGGAAATGCTATGGGTTGAAATAGTGGGCCCAAAAGGAAGCTTAACACTGGGAGTTTGTTATCGCCCAGCAGATCAAAAGATAGAGGAGGATTATAAAATGATGAATGAATTAACGATAGCGGCTAGATGAAAAAACTGTGTTGTAATAGATGATTTTAACTACCCACACATTGATTGGGTCAATATGTGCTCAAGTCAGGAAAAAGAGATTGAGTTTCTAGACACTCTCAGTGACTGTGCTATGGAACAGATGGTCACAGAATCTACCAGGGGAGAGGCGATCCTGGATTTGGTCCTAAGTGATGCCCAAGACCTGGTGAGAGATGTAAAAGTGATTGCACCACTTGGGAACAGTGACCATAATGTTATTTACTTCCAGTGTTTCCTCTCAACCCAGTTAGTGTGAGCTAGCTCACAGTTGTTTTAGCCTCCAGATCACACATTTTTGACTTAGCTCAGGAAGGATGGCTCTGGAGCAAACTAAGTAATGCAGTAGCCAATTAACTCGCTCACACATTTAATGTCAGTAGCTCACAAAGAAGAATTTTTGCTCACAAGGCACTATAGCTTAGAGGGAGCATTGCCTGCTTCCTATTTTCCATCTACACCGTGGTAATGTAGATGGAATGACAGAGAGAATGAAACTACCAAGTCTTAAGGGAAAGGTAGCTGTGAGTTTTGTCTCAGGAAAGCTCATGTTGAATTAAATGTTTTTAGGATGTAAACTATCACTGGCCTTCTGTTTTATGTACCTGCTAAGAACAGCAACAGTACCCACAAGTGTGAAGGAATAACTTTTTTTCCCCTTTTCATTTAGGCCTAACTCTTTATGATGTGTTTTATATTGATATTTTGACTTAATAATTTTTACGTAAGCCACCCTGAGCCTGCTTCAGCGGGGAGGGTGAAGTATAAATTAAATAAATAAAATAAAGTAAATAGTCCCATTTTGGATTGTCTGGACTGTCTGGTGTACATATGACAAATGATTTATGCATTAAGGGAATAGTGTATAGATTTTAATGGGGAAAGATTTTAAACCATTTTATATTTTAACTGTGAACGTTACCTTTATTGGCTAACAACACCTAAATAGCAACCAACATTCATTAACTACAGCATTCAGATACATTTCTTGCCTTTTAGATGCAAGATGTAAAAATTTGGCCACAGTTTCCATAATTGCTGGATTCTTAGGGGATAATAAAGAATTGTGTCTGTTTTATATTTTAAAGATTATTTACTGTACCTTTGTATTGTTTTTATTGGTGAATTTTAAATGCTTTTCACCACCCCAAGTCCCACTCAGGGGAGAGGGATCAGGATATAAACTTGATAAATAAATAAATTGTGATAAAAGCCTTAGAACATAAAAACATTTTTTCCTAGTAGCTAAAAGATGGTAAAATTAAAAATAATAATTCAATTAAAATACATAAACTGCCAAAACCAGATGAAAAGCCAGTAATTGTGATGATGGGAATGCCAGATTTTTTTAAAAAATGTTTACTTGGTGGGGAATGATGCTAAAGGAGGGAGACAAGACAAATGTCCCTGGGGAGGGAGTTCCAAAGGTCTGGGGCCATCAACAAGAAGACCCTTTCTCCAGTTCCCACCCATCTAGCTTCAGGTGGTGAGGGCAAGTGAAGCAGAGCCTCCAGGATGACTGGAGTGCATGGGTAGGATCATATTGGAGGAAGTGATCCTGAATCTATGTTGGTCCCAGGACCTAAAGGTCTTTAACAGCCAAGACCAACACGTACAGTTGAGCACAGAAGCAAATTTAAACTTCTTTTTTTAAAACTGCCCCAAAGAGGAAGGATTTTATTAATTTTTTCACAAAAAATACACACATAAAACACATATGTACAAACATAGAAATACATACTAACACACATACTAACAACCGGGGGGTTATTGTTATTTTAACACATGTTTATACTATTGCCTAGTCCGCCTTAGTAATAATTACTCGTGAACTGTGTAAGCAACTTTTCTATTGTCCTAAAACGGGTGTACATTTCCCTAATATTCAGTTAGTCTGTCCCTTACAAAATAGCCTAAATATGCCTATCATACCAATTATAAATTCGTGTCCAAGTATTCTGGAATGTCGAGTCTGTTGCGTCTTTGATCAATAAAGTCAGTTTATACAATTCCGCCACCTCCAAGACTTTGTTTATAAATTCTCGTTTTGTTGGTATTTCCAGTGATTTTCAATATTTTGCATAAAGAATGCTGGCAGCCATAGTTAGAAAGACTATCAAATAACAGTCATCTTTGTTTGAATTATCGGGTAAAATATTCAACAACAAAACCTCTGGTGTAAAAGGTATTACTGAGCCTAGTACCATTTGCAAAATTCATGCACCATTACCCAATATTTCTTAGATCTTTCACAGTGCCACCACATATGATAAAATGAACCAACCTTATTTTCACATTTCCAGCACTTATTAGAACATTTCAGATCTATTTTAGCTAACTTTTCAGGTCTTACATACCATCTATAAACCATTTTATACACATTTTCTTTGTACAGAATAGTTTTCGTAATCCTAATGTTTTTCTTCCATATTTGATCCCACTGCTCTAATTTAATAGTATTCCCTTTTACTATTTCATCCACCATCATATCATCAAGTAACAGCACTAAAGCCTTCTTTTAAGCTTTTGATCTAATAATCTTTTCAAACTCTAATATTTTTATAAAATCCTATTCTCTTGTCTTTTGTAAATCTAGACTCTATTTGCACTTAGCCCTTTACTTCCATTCGTGTCTGTCAGAAATAAAAGCGTCTTCTTATTATTTCCATTTTTTCATGCATGGGCTTAAGAGAGAAATTTAGTTTAGCATAATTCTTTCTCTAGTATTCTATTATACATACAGAAAAAATGGTTGACTCTTTAGCATATATTTTGAATTGTTATTTTTAGGGGCTTTTACTTGGTGGATTTAAAAGAAATAACCTATTACTCTTACTCTGAAGCAGCAATGTCAAACAATAGTAAAATTACAGCTGCTGAGTCACTCCAGATTTCCCTAAACAGCAGTTCTTGATTGAGTTTCCCATGTGTTACAGTAAGAAATTCTTAATATTTGCTACCATAATATTTCCTATTGTGTTGGGGAGATACAATCTTTGAATTCTGGTTAAATTGAGGATCTGCATCTGGAATCAGAATGTTCATTTCAGTACATTGACTGTTCTCTGTATCTTAGTCATAACTTTTCTCTGAAAAGTTCTCTGATATCACTGAATTGGTCAAATATTCCTTTATCAGAACACAAATGGTTCTCACTAACCCACAGCCTTTCTTAAGAACATATTTCCAACTGGCTAAGTCAGGATCTCATATCTTGAAAGTTTTACCATCTGCCCTTTCTGCACCACTGTTTATTCAAGGTACCTACCAGTATTTCCTCACAGCTAGCATAGTGTTTTCAGTTCCAGAGAACTGGTTAAATTACATGCTGTCAAATGTGTGCATGCACATGCGCACGCACATACACAAAGAGAACCAGCTAGCTCATTTAATCCTGTTACTTTTTAGGGCCTATTTGTGTGACTGGGCCTGAAGTTTTTCAATCAACCTGCACTGATTTTCATCTGTGTTGCCATGGTCATATGTCATGCAGAGTTCACACACTGAAATCAGCACCAAGCAGCTTTTGTCACTGACTTGCACTTTCTGAACAGCTCAGGCAATGTTCCACACCCAAGGCTGCTTCTGCAGCTATGGTCCTTTCTGCACTTGGATCTCATCCCTGGTTTTATCAGAGTTCAGCTTGCGACACAATACCTTGCATTTATCCCTGGTTATAACAGCATCCATTTATCCCGGGACAAGTGTGGAAACAAAATATACCCCGAGATAATTACAGGGGTGAACTCAAGTGTAGTGTAGAATGTAACTTTGGGGACAGGGTTGAACCAGGATTTAAGGTCTAGTGCAGAAAGGATATATGACAAGCAAGGTCAGTTAGAGCTTACCTTCAAACAGAAGCAAGTTCTGGTTGCATCACTTGCTGTATGGCTGTAGTTCAGTGTCCCAAGGTAAATAACTTAAATGCCACTTAATCATAATTTACATTGCTTGATGGTAGACAGGAGTGAATTAAACACTCTCTCTCTGGCGCTTCCAGAAGGAAGGACCCTAGAGACCTGCTTATGCCATCAAATATAAAAAGCAACAGACAAGCGACTGAAACCTGGGACAGAAAAGGCTTGCAACCATGTGTTTTATGAATGGATCAGGGCATCTGGAATGCTACCCAATATAATTGTTTTCTCCATAACCCCTTTGTTCCAAGGGTCAGGATATCCTGGTGCTAAGCTCTACTGGAAAATAATATAATTGCAGCAACAATGGTATAATACTTAAGAAGAATTTCATTCTTCATGTCAGTTTGACATTACAGAGCTTACTATGGCAAAAGCATGTTACAATACAGCACATTAGACAATATTTGAGAAATCCTGAATAAAGACGTCTGTCTCCTGTTTGAGGTGGGAACACTAAGGTAAACATGGCAAAAAAAGATGCTAGGATGGTGGAAGTATCATGCTGCTGCTTCTGATGATCTTGGCATCAACAGGATAAACTTGTATATTCTGTTGTTTTTTTTAAAAAACACAAAACCTAAGGATGTTAAAATTCAATCTCTGTTTTTCCTCCTTCCTCTGTGAACAAAGATCCTGTTTATTTGCAAAGTGTATTTTTTTCTAGAAAAGGACAATATGTTTAATTTTAGCTTGAATTTAAAAAAAAACAAACCATGGGATGGTAAAGCTAATATCCAAATTAAATGAATTTACAGTGATTTTAGTATAAAACTAAAAAGACAAAAGAACTCTAAGGCAGATGACAGCCCCCCGCCGCACTGTTGAATACAGTATGAAAGAAGGATTCTAGGTTACCCACTTTTGATTCTCATAAAAAAGTTTTGCAGTTTTTGAATTGTTTCCCAAACCTGTCAGACCTGTCTGAGCAGAGATAGCAGTGAACAAAGCAGGCAGCAGTACCTCTCTCTGTATATAAATCTGTAAGACTTTAAGGTGCCATATGACTCCTTTTTGTCTTTGCTACAATAGACTAATAATAATAATGATGATAATGATGATGATGATGATGATGATGATGATAATAATAATATACTTTTGATTTATTGATCGCTCTTTCCCACACACCTGTGGGCTCAGAGCGATTTACAGTAGACTAACAATACTCATGGGGATAGGGAAGACAACATACAGTGTATTTTTAATTACACACACATTGTAGCTGGCCGGGGATTCATCTGCGAGCTGGATCAGTCGTGTTCCGACGGCATGTATTCTTGTCGGCTGGCTGATGACGTCAGGGCTTCTTGATGTCATGCTGCCACACTGCCACCGCCTGGCCGACTCACTTCACTGCAGGGAAGCCGAAACAGCTCTTTCATCTTTCGATCTTGCTGCGCCTCAGAAGTCACACTCGGCAGCTAACATCTTCCCAAAGGGAGTGGTGTGCCCACCCCCTTACAGGTGGTCCCTAATTTATCTACTTGTAGAAGCTTTTGAATCGCTGGGTAGATGATGAGCTAGGACAAGGCTTGGTTGCTCACACCAGCACGGGGCTAGAATTGACAAAGCTTGGCAGTTCAGATGTTATAGTTAAGATGTCTTTAAAATATTTCATATGTCTAGCCTAGCTTCTTTTGTGAAAGAGGCAAACATATTAATAGCTCCCTGCCGCATGATGGAGTGAGCTCCCATCTCTAGTTCCAGCTCCTGCCAACCTAGCAGTTCGAAAGCAAGAAATTGCAAGTGGATAAATAGGTACCACTTCGGTGGGAAGGTAACAGCGTCCTGTGCACCTTGGTGTTTAGTCATGCCGGCCACATGACCACGGAAACGTCTTCGGACAGCGCTGGCTCTTCGGCTTTGAAACGGAGATGAGCACCGCAACCCTAGAGTCGGATTCGACTGGCTTTTGAGCAAGGGAACCTTTACCTTTTTAGACACCATACAGTCTTATCCGTAGTTTCATTGTCAAGGCACTCAGGGCAGCATACATGCCCTTTTTTAATCTCACAGTCAATTTGTGATATAGTGATGGCAGAGACATAATTCCTTGCCTAAGGCCACCCACTGAACATAGATTTGAACACACACCTCCATCTAGCTATGTGCTGCATCCCTTAATGGGAACAATGACTTCCCTCCCACAGCTCTGCGAGCAATGACTAAAGAAGCAAACTGAGCAGAAGAAAAGGGACAGGTAACTCCTGCCTCAGCTGTGACTACTCTTCCGTAGATCTAATCAACTTGGCAATGGTATTTTCCTCACACAGGTCTTAGTGAAGTGGTGCTGAACTCTGTGCTGAGATCATAAATACATTGTCTAAGTTACACCAACAGCATTCCATCAGGGAGGTAAGGTTGTGGTTGGGTACAGCAATGAGGGAAGAAGAGCAAGTGGCATAAAGGCTCAGATCAATGGGATAAATTAGTCAATGGATTTTGAGGGTGAATAGTTTTTCCTGGATTAGCACTACTGTGTTTCTATGTACATAGTTTATAATTTTATGTTTTGTCATTTATAAGCTACTTTGAGTGCTATAAGACCAAACGCTGAAAAAATATCAAATTAACAGGAACAACCAAGAGTCCTGAGTCCCCTGTCTAACCAATCTATGGCTTTCAGCATGGACTAAAGCCCACTTAGCAGATGGATCTGAGGAAATGGGCTGTAGTTCACAAAAGCCTATGCCACAATAAAAGTATTAGTATTTATGGTGCCACAGGACCTTCAGGTGTGTGTGTGTAGGTTGCTTCCACGAGAAACAAGTAAATGAAGAAGAAAGACATAAGAAAAAGGATTATGTGGTACTTTGTAGACTAAAAATAATAAATAATGCTGATTATGAAAACATCAGTCACCCTTTTTGTTAGAGAAAACATCTTAAACCCAGCACCAGCTGTGACATGTGTGTCCATGGAACTGTGAGAGGGCTGCTTTGGTGTTTTGTCTTTGAAAGTTAATGCACTAAGTCCAAACCAGTAGATATCCTCACATGAACTTTACTCAGGTGGAGTGAGGTGACAAAAAAACACACCCAAATCCATAATGAAACCGAAAGAGTTGAATTTCAACAGTTTCTTTTCCTCTTTACCTGCTTGTTGAGTCATGGGGGGGGGGGACCCTTATTTTTCTTTTAAAATGGAATTTAAAACTCAAAATAATCCTAGACTTCTTTGTTAGATATTATACCACTTCTGGATCTTGCTGCTTTCCTGATTCATTTCATTCACAGTTCATTCTGGAATGTGAATCAGTGTTATTTCCTGTCCAGCTGAAGGGCAGATGAGGTTACAAAGTGGCCTGATTAATAGTCTGCTCTTCAGATTTGCTGAGATTGAGAACCAAACAACTGGGAAGAGGAAGGGAAGGGAGAGGTTATTTAGTTGAATTACTTGGCACAGATTCAGCTACTTTCTTCTTAATATCTTCATTGTCTGACAGGCATTAGTGAAGGGGCAAAATGACCTTAAGAACTAGTCTAGTCAGAATGAGGTAAATTTCAATGGCTTCTCTCAAGGTCCCGTCCCCCCCCCCTCTCACACACACATACACACACACCTTCCCCACAGGAAAAGTGCTGGGTACAGTTTGGCAAAGCTCTTCTGTGTGAAACAAGCAGCTGCTCACATCATAAGGTCTGATTATCACAGAACTGGTAAATAAAAACTTTCCTGTCAGCTGTGGTTGAGAGTCGTTTTGCATGCTTTTACAAATATCTTCCCAGTTTCCTTTTTAACTCAAACTGTAGGCTGGGATTGATCAACTGTTCTTAACTGGAAACCTGAGAGGGGGGCAGGGGAAAGGGACAGGAACAAAATTTGCATGTATCTATGAGAGGGAACCCTTTCAGAACAGCTACGAATGGGAAACTTTGAAAACTACGTTCCCCCCACAGACTTTTTTGGCTGAACTTTAGGAGCAGCAAGGCTCAGAAACCATCTCTGTAAACTGGGACGATGATGTGCCGTGTTTTTATTTTTCCTGGAGTCTAAGGAGTTTTCCTTCCCGGTAGCAGCCGCTTTCTCTTTAGAGGATGCCTGTGTTGAATAGAGTTTTCAACGTGTTGGACATGGGTAGGCAGTGGGGAACTGAAGAAGATCTGATGCCCTTGTCTGTGGGCAGCCAGCCCTTCGGTCAGCCAAGGATCCTAGCTTGGGAGCTGCCTGAGATGTTCAAAATGGTAAAGCTAATTTGGAAGTCAAAAAGTGATCTCCGGGGAACAAAGCAGAGAGGAGTTCTAGAAAATGAAGATGCTCCAAATAGTTTACCAGGTAAACTTAAAATGTTATAATTTGTGCAGTGTAAGATCAGATGCATTTTTCTAATTAACATCACAGCCTTCATAATATATCTCCTAAATTGATGAAGCATTATGCATGTGTGTAAGCTCATGGGAACCTATTTGGGAGCGTTTTTTTGGGGGAAAGCATTTAGGTATTAAGGAATTAGTACTATAATGTGGCACTTATAAGTTAATTTATTTAAATAATTTATATCAAGTATATCTAACTGCAGTCACTCATGAAAAATACGGGGTAACATTTCCAGAACCACGAAGAACGGCTGCCTGTAACTTCCATATGTCCAGATTCCTACAGGGAAATTCTTGTGGAGAGGTAATCTTAGTGCCATTTCACACCTCATGAGTTCCTCCAGCCTAAATTTAAGTATTCTGAGGCAGCCGAGTGGGAAAATAGTAGATTACAAAATCAAAATATACAATCCAGCCAAAATTAAAATATTTGAATCTGTTGGATTTCAGTGTTCAAGAGTTAAGTATGTGCTTATATTTTCCCACTGAAGTCAGAGGGATTTAAATGTGTGCTTAACTGTGGCTGGATAATACCCAAACCATTTTTATTATTTGTTTCAAAGTGTTTTGGCTGCCCTTAGCATTCAGGGGTGGGGTGGGGTAAAAATCAAAATGAAATGGCTTGAATTTGGGAATCAAACTTTCTTTTTGAAAGTGGCTTTGTCCCCCCCCCCTGTTTTAATGCATATCCTTTTGATCCGTAAAAATATCACAATACCTTTCAGTGATGAAAAAGGAATGTTATCTGAGTGATCAAGGTAATAGATCTCAATTTAGCAAACATTTTCAGATGTTATAATACTGTTGACATATTCGTATTTCTTTTAGAGTGAAGGTCAGTGAAATCAATGAGAAATGTTAGTTTTCAGAACTTCATTCTTTAAAAATAGGGCAATGACATTTTTTAAGTTAAAGTTCTTTGTGTTAGATTTTCTTGATTATTTTTGCTCAAGCTGATTAAATCCCATGGGGTTTTTGATAAGACTGTTTGATTGTAAGTGTTTATGTATAAGGGCCTTGTTTTTCAAATATGTTATGTGTGCATTTGATTTTGTTGTGCTGAAGGTAGCCAGTATGTAAGGATCCGGTATTGAACATTTAATGTGCTGAACTGCCTTTATGGTGATCAGGTAACCTTTGAGTTATTAGATTAATGAGCTAAAGAATGAATGAAAAGTATGTATATTTGCACCATATGATAAAAGCAAAGGGATGAACAGAGGAAGATACCCTAACTCTACCGTTACTATTTTATTTCTGTCCACCTTGCTGACTTTGACAATGCTCTGTATATATATGTACGGTATATAGGCTTGCAAAAATATTCAGATGTTAATGCCACCGAAAATTCTGTGCTTCTGTGAACCTATCTGGAGAAGCGCCTGGAGAAATTTACAGTGCAATCCTAAGTAAAGTTGTTCTTTTTTAATTCAGAAAACTTTCTTTGCTTTTGCTGTGTTTATAACCCGATTAATGGTTTCCGTTCCTCTCCCTCCCACTTCCCTTTGTGTCCAGATCAGGGCTCCTGCTGAGGATAGGGCTGCTGGGGTTTCTGTGGCCAACACAGGTTAAGCAGAGGGCAGGTAGAGACTCTCCCCCCATGCTTCAGGTGCATTCTAAAGAATATCTGAAGTTCTGAGAGAGTTTCTTTGTCTGCTAGCCAATGTTGGGTGCCCAGTAGGGTGGCTGACCTCCAGGTGGGGCCTGAAGATATCCAGATTTACAACTGATCTCCCCACCCTACATAAATTAATTTCCCTGCAGAAAATGGCTGCTCTGGAGCATGGACTCTGTGGCAATTCACTGAGGTCCCTCCCCTCCCCAAACCCTGCCCTCCCTGGTCTCAAACCCCAAATTTCCAGGAATTTCCCAACCTGGAGTTGGCAGCCCTAGACCTGTCCACATGATTTGGCTATCAGGCAGCAGCTCCTGCACCAGCTGTGGCCTACACAGTAAAGGTAAACTGTACCAGTAGGGAAAACCCATACGGTGGCTGGGTGTTCCCACCCCCCATTGGGGATTAAAAGCAACTGGAGGGGGCACATTTTTGATCAAGGAAGTGGTACCATCTTGTTTACTCACTGGAGATACAAGTTGTTGAGAGGGAGGCATATTTTATAATGGAAATGACATGAGGGGGAGTGCTAAACTGCTTTCCTCCAGCATGTGTCTCTGATCCATGTTGGGTTCCCTGTTTTTCAGAGCCAAAAAGAATGTGTTGGGGAAAGTAGTAATAAAAGTCCAGCATCATGTATAGTTGGACTTCCCTAATCTCCAAACTAGATAGCCAGGTGCTAGAATAACAAAGAGAAACAAATGGGTAGCATTTGTTACATATGGTCTCCAGCTTCTCTGGATTTTCCAGGTGTGTGCAGATGAGATTTTACACAGGCACCCTGGACTCTTGGACCCCAGAATGCCCTTTTAGTCAATTCTGCCAGCACCTAGAGATGTTAATGATATCCATAGGCTGCTCTAAACCAAATAAAACAGTAAGCCCAGTGGCACCTTAAAGAAATTTGTTTCAATATGAGCTTTCTTGAGTAAGCCAGCTAATGATTCTCTTGACCATCATCTGCATGTGTTTTTTGTTAGATAAGGATTCCCCTATTTCTCTCTTCTGAAAAAGTGCACTGAAGCAGCCAGCATGTGAGGGAATAACTAAGAAAGTATCTCCCAGAAACTAAAGGAAAAAACTAAAATAAATAAATAAAAAATCTTCTATTCTGTACAAACACAAATAATGGGAAAATAAGAGGTTAAACTACAGAATACAGAAAGCAAGTAACCATGCAGTTTCTTGCTACCTAAAACTTACACGACTTCAGACAACCCTCCTTCTTGGAGATGGGCCACCTTTCCACAGCAGGCATGTGGGTCAGGCAACAGTGACAAAACCTTCTCCATTCCAACCCATATTTCAAGTGGTTCTTCAGAAGCAGGACATTCTTTTTTGGTCCTGTCAAAAAGTGAGTATTCATTCAAACATCCCACAAGAGGAAGATCAGACCAATAAACAGTTACCTTGGGATCATAGTGTGCTTTGCACACCCTTTTTACTGTACAGAGAAAAGGAAGTAAGAGGGACAGAGAATGGAAATAATGGGTGTCAGACTATAGGAAGTTTTCCAGTAATCTCCCTGGGTTGACATGACCATTTGACAGGTATGACCCCTGCATGCTGATTCTCTCTCTCTCTCTCTCACTCTCTCTCATCAGAGAAACTTACTTGGGTCCCGGTCACATGGGCCGGAAAATGGGGGGGGAGCGTGGCTGTTTGCTCCGGAGCAAAGTAACATGCGGTAGCCCGATCAAATGTCCTGTGGAGGTCCCATGGGTATGCCGTTAGGTACCCGATCACACGGCTATCCTGCAGCACGGCAAAGAAGCGGCACGGCGCAATCACACTGGCAATCGCTAGGCACCGCTTCTGTGGCAAACTGGAATTTCCCCCCCTCACCACAGTGTGCGCATGTGCCGGTGGGCGTTTGTGCGCATCCTGTGGAGACTTTAAAAAACCCCAACATCCAGTTTGCGATGCGACATGGGTGGGTGCTGGATGCCATGGGATTCCAGCGGAAACACGATCAGACACCCACCCTTGTCCTGCGTTTTCCGGAAACTAGGCACATCGTATGTACTAGTTTTTTACTCCGCATCTTCAGCGGGAAGCCACGGGTTAGCCACGGGTGCACTACGCTTCCCAGATGTTGCGGTGTGATTGCACCCAGAAAATCCGGCTATCATCCGTATCTTTAGCGCGGCAAATGCTCCGTGTGAATGGAGCCTTGCTTTGCTTATCTCCATGTAATGCACAACTTTCTACCTAAAATGTAGGAATTGTCCGTAACAGTATTAACTAACATCATTACTTTTCAATTCATTTTTGTTATCACAACATTAACAAAAATATCCTTTTAATAAATTTTGATTAGCAAATAAACAAATGCACATCCCTATACTAGATGTTAATACAAGCAAGTATGTCTGCATTATGGAAGTTCACAGGAGTGATTATTAAATTATTTCCCCAACAATATGATATGCACACCATACAAAGAACAATACCTGAACGTTTCCTTCCTTCCTTCCTTCCTTCCTTCCTTCCTTCCTTCCTTCTTTACAAAACTGCCCATGATATACAAGCAGCCAACATGAGGTTGCAATATGCAGAGTTCATGTTGGCTGCGTAATCTTTTTGTCATCAGAAGGGAAGACTAGGCCTGTGTATGATGAAGGCATGCTATGAGAGCTCAACAATCCATTGCAGGAATCCCACAAGCTCTGAATCAAAGGAATCCCACAAGCTCTGAATCAAAAACTTAACTGTGCTTTTGAATCATGAGAAAAGGTGCATCATTTGAAGGCTGCAGGGTATGTGAAAGAATATGTGTTTTGCTTTTGGCAAGATTGCTTCTGACCCACATAATATTGTGGTGAGCATGGAGGGAATGAGTGGTTAGGCGGCTGTAGCCAATATTGGTAATCAACACAGGAAAAACAATAAAATATTGAGCTTTTTAAAATTGGTTTTAATAAACCCAGGGAGTGAATAATATCAGCCTCTGGAGATAAATGCACTTCATATTTGATTGCTTAAACTGGGAGCAATTTGTATTAAAAAGAAATTAAGTCAGAGGTTTTTCTAGGGAGGTTATTTTGGGTAAAGGAAGGAGACAAAGTTGTGTGTGATTTGAGAAGCCATTCATCTAGAGAGAGGATGGGACAAACCAAACAGGATTTTGAAGTTTTATGGAGCCATGAGGAAATGAATATTCCTCATGGCTCAGAAAGGGGTGAGCTAATACTGTACAAACTGCATTTTGTGGGCTACTAATACTGGAAAACGTTGGGGAAGTAAGCAATGCAGGACAAATAGTGTTGTTATCTACTTGCTACACTGAGATGCAACTTCCTTTGGTGAGGTTATATCAGATGCTGTTCTCTGTAGGGCTTCTAGGGATTCCTTATGTTTGAGGGGAAACGGTGTCATTGTAAGCAGGATTGACATAGTTGTATTCTGTGGAAAGCGAAACAAATGTGATACATTATTTTAACTTTTCTGATTTTATGTAAATAGATACACTCACAGAGACAGGCAGACAGGAAGATAAAAAATTTACACACATCCCATTCGATGTTCAAATAGGAAGGGGGAAAGATGGCCGTCAACTTCATTCTGTAGTTCTAGATTCACTTTTGAGAACTCATTCATCATCTGCTTAAGATTTAGTAGATCTGTTTTTTCCATACTGCAGCAGTGGTCATTGTGAACACTCTGCCTTCATGGGAACCATCAAGCACTCTCTGTTTCCTGCCTTCATGTTTAAAGGCGTGGCAAATCTCTGTCTCCACAACAGGAGAGATACAGCAACTAAAAATGCTGTTATATATGATAAACACCCAGAAGTGTGTACTTTACTTTCAGATGCCATCAGGAAGTGAAACATCTTAGTGGCCTCTCCTTTTTCCTGGAGACCTTTTAACAACTCCACTGCATAAATTTTTCCCAACAACTGCGTCAATACAGAGAATTATGGCTTTTGGTAGAGCAGTTGTGACTGTCTGGGGATTTATTTTTAAATTATCAAACTGATTGGACTATACATACAAAGAAGCTCCTAGAAGCAATCTTTATTTTCCTGAACATTATGCTGTCCTAACCCTTCCCCTTTACCTCCTTCCAAATCCTGGGTGTATAGTATTCTATTAAAAATAAACACAGAGACTGATTTCACACAAGAGCTGCGCTGCGGTCACGCCTCCCTTTGCCCCGCTTCTATTGGTCAATTTCCCACTCGAAGCCGCGCAGCCGCATTTTGACCCGCAGCTTCACCCGATTTTCCCCGCGGTTTAGTGATCCTGTTTTTTGAGTGGAATGAAGGTTAGGTGGCTGCAGCAGGAAGGTAGCAGGGTCAGTATAGCTCCTTCCTGCCTCTTGTATGAAGAGAGTTCCACTGATGGAAGTGGGGGAAGGGAGCAATTCCCTCCTTCCCCCTCCTCACTTATGGATGCCAGCCTCCAAGTGGGGCCTGGGGATCCCCTGAAATTACAACTTACCTCCAGACTACAGAGGCCAGTTTCCCTGTAGAAATGGATGCTTTGGTGGGTGAGCTCTATGGCATTGTACCCCACTGAGGTCCCTGCCCTCCCCAGGCTCCATTTCCTAATCTCCAGGAGTTTCCCAACCTGGAGCTGGCAATCATACCCCCCCACCCCTCAACGAGGGCCAGGGGTAGGGTTGCTAGCTCTGGGTTGAGAAATTGGGGTACAGTGCCATAGAGCTCACCCTTCAAAGCATCCATTTTCTCCAGGGAAACTGATCTCTGTAGTCTGGAGGAAAGCTGTAATTCTGGGGGATCCCCAGGTCCCACCTGGAGGCTGGCATCCATAAATGAGGAGGGTGAAGGGACCTCAGCGGGGTATAGTGCCATAGAGTCCACTCTCCAAAGCAACCATTTTCTTCAGGGGAACTGATACTGGTCATCTGGAGATCAATCGTAATAACGGGAGATCTCCAGGTGCCACCTAGAGGTTGCGAACCATAGGCTAGGGGACCTTGAAACCCTATCCTTACTGCAGCCTCCTTACCCACATGGCGATTACACTACCTGGTCCTGCAACCCTAGGAGTAAACCCTCCAGGGTCAAAAATGGCTTCTGGAGGGAGGAGAGAGTCAGACGAGGCCTTGCGAAGCCAACCCCATGTACATGGACGTATGAAATTGCCTTATACTAAGTCAGACTGCCCTACCCTGGATAGCCCAGGCTAGCCCGATCTTGTCAAATCTTGGAAGCTAAGCAGGGTCAGCCCTTGTCAGTATTTGGATGGGAGACCACCAAGGAATACCAAGGGGTCACTACGGAGAGGCAGGCAGTAGCAAAACACCTCTGATCGTCTCTTGCCTTGAAAACCCTATGGGGTTGCCAAAAGTTGGCTGTGACTTGATGGCCAAAACCAAAAAAAAAAGTCAGACCACTATGGTATACTCTGACTGGAAGTAATGCTCTGGGAAAGAATCTTTCCCAAGGCTGCTACACTGTCCTTTTCAGCTCAAAATGCCAGATATTGAATTGAGGACTTTCTGCATGCAAAGCGTGTCCTCTGCAACTGAGCCATGGTCCCTCTCCTCTCATGTCTGTTTTGATCCTCTAGAGTTATCTGTTTATGGCAGAAATTAAACTCTAAAGTATACAATGGTAAGTGCTGTTTACATGCTAATTATGATCAAGTTTAAGAGTCAGATTACTCGCTTCCTTCTTTAGGCTTCTTTTACTTCACTGAAATACTTCCATGTGTGGTTTAATTAATGTCTTATTTACCTGTGCCTGATAGCAGGTATTTTAGATATCCACAAAGCAGTGATGCCACAGACTAGGTTGAAATCAGAGCCCATCAAATTCTATTAGTGGCATCAGTGGCATTTAGTTGATCTTGCATTTAATTTATCTGGCATGTCCAGGTTCAATTTCTAAAGGGGGGGGCTGCCACTATTGCAAACATGTTGTGCGGTTTCCATTTAACTAACCTTAACATTTCGTTTTTCATGGATTTGTTGCAGATACATTCAGGGGTCATTGGGGGGGACGCAGGGGGACGCCATCCCCCCGGGTGAGGTGCGGGAGGGCGGGGCCTGGAGCTCCCTGCTGGTGCCCGCTGGAGGTCGCCGCCGGCTGTGGAGAGGACACACTTCCGGTGATGTCAGGGGGTGTGGCATATGCTAATGAGTTATGCTAATGAGTCCCCCTAGCTCTTTTTCTACGAAATGACCCCTGGATACATTGACAAAGATTAAAAGAATCTATGGACTGTACAGTTCACCAAGCACTACTTCGGCTTCTGTTGTGCATAAATATTGTTAAGACTGATGGCAGTTATGTCACAGTGGTACTTGGTGGACTGTGCTTTTGAGTAGCATAGGCAGAAATAATGGATGTTGCTCAGCAGCAGTGCTCGGCTGACTGCCTTCCTCATGGATGTGAAAAGTTATGGGTTCTGGTTTTGCAGGATACTTGCTCGTCCTCAGTTACACACAGAAAGCCCATCTGATTTTGGTTATTACTATCCCATTTTCAGAGTTTTGCAGGAACATAATTTGTGTAAGAAAAAAAATTAATTCTTGGTCATGTCACGTAGCAACAGAAATACATATCCAACCCCAGTATCGTGCTTTAAACTACTTTGAATGCACAGCTGCAAAATGCTATTTCATTAAGTCCAGATTTATCAGGTGAGTGCCAAATACACTCAGGACTAGAACTCAACTTTATGCCCACCTCAGTTCTCTCTTTGATTAATGCTACAATAAGGTTCTTTCTTTTTTTTTCTGATCAAGGGTGCTTTATTTTTAGATGCATGCTGTGTGGCTGGCAAAGCAGAATTAAAGGCTTAACAAGGTTTCCTAATTATATGCCCTAAGTCTGATAACAAAAAGTGCAGAACACCCATTACTAATGAAATGTTCATTTTTCTGAACCAAGTTTGCCTCCACAGGCCTCACAAGCCTTTTCACTAATATTTCTGTAGGCACCATGTAGCCAGAAATGTGCTTGTGCCTGGCTTTGCTTACCGTGCAGCACTAGGAAATTATATGGTTTGGGCAAGGTCAAATTACTATAGAATTAGGGGGAAATGTATACTCTATATTTAGCTAGCCTGCCCTATATACACAGACATGCACATGCAAAAGCATACTGTTTGTGTGCAACCTCATGAACAGCACCAATCATAAAGAATCAATTAGTGGAAATCTGAGACTAGCCAGTTCAAGGAAACCTGAGCTACAAAGCTCAGATGCCACCCATGATTCAGACTTCATCTCATGAAAAATATGGTCTTTGAAGGTCTACCTAACAGGGCTCCAATCACAATTGGACAGCACATGCCTGATAACAGTGGTCCTTGGAGCATGTTTCCCAGTGCAAGGCCAATTTACTTTGAAGTGAACTGATTAATCCAAGGGCACTTTGCATATTTTGTTTATTTAAAATGTATTTTTTAAATTATTGTGTTTCTTGCAGTATAGAATCCAGTTACATTCTCATCAAGCCAATAGGGCAATGAAGTGGGGAATGTCCATGAAATACTATAACAGCATTACTACCAAAAATATGAAGGCTGTGATATAAAGCCTGTGTTGCTTTTTTCATAACCGGCAGTACTCTGTAATGGTTCAGTCGCTGGATGGTTCCATTGACTGGAGATGGAACTAAGAATATTTGTATGTTTGTGAGTAACATAAAGGTAGAAGGCACAGCTAATAATGTTCTGACATGTCCCTTATCAGGCATCACTGCTAAGAGAAGATGCCCTCTTATCATTTGTTTACTGACAAACTAGGAGGTGGACTCAACCATCTCATCAGACTAGGCAGCTGCTTAGGGCAGCACAATTCAAGGGTGAGTTTTAAGGAAGGAATTAGGATTACACTGGAGAAAGTCATAACAAGTGAGAAATAAGTCAAATAAGATAAGTATGATGATGTATCTGACAGAAATGGGTGTAGGTAGTAGCTAGCCATCTGGCATTTAAAATAGGATACCAACCTCCAGGTGGTGCCTGGAGTTCTCCCAGAGTTACGACTGATCTCCAGAGTAGAGAGAAAAGTTCCTGTGGAGAACATGGGCACAAGAGGGTGGGTTCTATGGGATCACATTGCCCATGAGCTCCCTGCCCTCCCTGAACTCAGCTATCCCCAGGCACTGCCCTAAATCTCCAGGAATTTCCCAAGCCCGAGTTGGCAGCTCTGATGGAGAGCCCTTGCCCAGTGATGTGCAACAGCTGAGAAACAAGCTGTGTGAGACAGAGACTGAAATCTTCAACTTTTTATATGTAGCTCTTTGGTGTGTGCTCTGCTGATGTGTCACAGGCATATGGATTCACGGTGTTCTGGTGCTGCCCTCCTCCAGCATGAAACAGCATCTTATTTCCCACAGCTTGAACATTACATTAAACAGGCAGGCTCTTCACTGATTTCGCTCATGGCTTCCAAGGCTTCATCAGATCTATAATGCAATTATGCAGAATTATCCGGATCTGTGGATGCGGAATCAGAAGGCATATTTTTGTTTTCTTTGCAACTGCAGGCCTCCCATCGCTCTCTCTGGACAGAATAAAACAGCCAACTTTGTGCAGCAGAGATTTGAGCTGGAGTGGCCCCTTTCCAGAACTAACAGGAACTTGAAATAAAGCCCATAATTAAATCCACATTATTTAGGATCACAGTGGCAGCTTCTCTCACTGTACTTTATAATTCCATTGGGGGGGGGGAATGGTAAAATGGGATAAAAGAAAATAAAAAATAAGTAATATTTAAAAATAAAAATAAACCTTATATTCATTAGAGAGCATTTTGACTAGATGGAAGGTAACCTGTAAATGTGTAAACCAAAGACAACTCAGCCTGGGATAAATTCAGATAAGCTGGATTCTGTGAAGAGGGAGACATCTCCTTAACTCTGATGTAATTGCAAGCAAATAACTGTAAGCAGACTTTGGCTTTGATCAACCATCCATTTAAACTGGTATAATTCCTCTTAGTGTATATTTGGTACTTTCCCCCCATTGGTTGCTTCTATTGCCAAAGTTACTTTACGAAAGATATGTCCAGAATAGTTTGGAATCCAATATTTAAAGTACTCCTATCTCATCTAAGTAACAGATCTAGGTGTTAAAGGTTAGATGGAATAACAGAGAGCAATTATATATTTATGAAAAATGGCAACAGTAAAACAATAAACATCTGCACTAAACAGATAGATTCGGTTGGGTAGCCGTGTTGGTGTGAAGCAGCACAACGAAGCTCAGTCCAGTGGCACCTTTAAGACAAACAGAATTTTATTCAAGCTATAAGCTTTTGTGTGCAATGCACGCACACTTCCTCAGATACAGTGAAACAGAATTTCCTCAACCATTACATAGGTAGAGTTGCCTCATGTGCAAGCACTAAACAGAGTTGCCTGTTGTTGAAATAAAGTATTCTGAGACCAGGACAGGGCCTGAGGTCAGAGGACGAATGGTGGTGGCATACATGGGTGGGGTCCCAGTGTTAGTTAGCAGAAGTGGGGAGTGGGGTAGGATTTGCCAACCCTGGGATGGGAAATTCCTGGTTATTTGGGGGTGTGGAGCCTGGGGAGGGATTGAGCTCAGCCAGGTATAGTGCCATAGAGTCCACCCTCCAAAGCAGCCATTTTGTCCAGGGGAACTGATCTCTGTCATCTGGAAATCAGTTGTAATTCCAGGAGATCTCCAGGCCCCACCTGGAGGCTGGCAGTCTGAGGGATGGAGCCCCGCACAGTCTGTCCATTTAAAGTATAAGTGACTGAGAGGAGGAAAAAAGTGTTTTTCAGCTTTCTTCAAAGCAAAACAGTCCCCCCAATCTACAAAACAGTCTTCTTTGTATATGGTAACTATGTGGGTTAAATATGAAATGTACTGCTAACCAAAAGAATTAAGGTTTTCAGATGACATTTCATATTTAATATACTTGAGCACCCGTGAGGAATTACAAGAGTACAAGCACCAGTGTCCCTGGTCCACCCAAATCCTTCACATTCTGGGACAGAGTCTAACTTGACTTTACAAACTGCACAGATTCACCACACAGACTTGCAGCTATACTGTACATCCTAGTTCCTGGTGGAAACTTGTGAGTAAATGTGCAGCAAGGCCCGATTTGGATCAGGAACACTGCACAGGAGAAGGATTAGAGTGGCCAGCTCCAGTCTGAGAAATTCCTGGGGTGAAGCTGGGTGAGGGTGGGGTTAATGAAGGGGAGGGACCTCAGCAAGGTATGATTCTGTAGAGTCCATCCTCCAAAGCAACTGTTTTCTCTAGGATAACTGATCTCTTTGCTCTGGAGATCAACTGTAATTCCAGGAGGTTTCCAGGTCCCACTTGGAGGTTGGCAACACTAAGAAGGAATTCCTGCCTTCTCCCCATGCTGTTTTTGGCACCTGAAACAGCCTTGAGGCCATGGGGGGAGCATAATTAAAAAAAAATGCTGTCTCCTGCAGCCCTCAAGCTTTGTCAGCTGCTGAAAAGAGCACAGGAGAGAAGGCAGGAATTCCTTGTTTTCCCACACAGTGGTTGTGATCAGGGCTGCAATATGACTTTTGTGGGCCCTAGGCACTTTTGCCTTCGTGGGCCCCTCCCACCATAATAATATCAATATTAAAGATTATTTTTGATATAACTTTAAATACTTTGACATTTTATTTTTTTCTGTTTTAGGCAAAAATTAATACATTTTTGTGGGCCCTAAATATTTCATTTTTAACGTGAGAACTGTTTCTTGAAAATGTTTTCATGGGCCACTAAAACGGTGCCTACTGTGCCTAATATATAAGTTGGCACAGGCTGTGATCCAAACCATGCCCTGGGTGCATTTACTCATGAATTATCACTGGGAACTTGT
Organism: Gekko japonicus; assembly: GCF_001447785.1. Lineage (NCBI taxonomy): Eukaryota > Metazoa > Chordata > Lepidosauria > Squamata > Gekkonidae > Gekko > Gekko japonicus. Next base: position 1,325,747 of record NW_015159715.1, read on the forward strand.
CCCCATGGACCATGGTGTATTCATGCAGTTTGTATAGACTGTTTGAGCTGTTAGTGAAAGCTGGTGTGATAATATTGTTAAGTACGAGACTCGAGGTAGCAGGTGAACAGTGATAACAACTTTATTGAACAGAAGTCAGAAGAACCAGAACGAGACAAACAACTGAGCAACAGGCTCCTTTTTAAACAGTCCGGCTTGGCAAGTCACACCCACATGTCAGATAACAACCAATCATATTTAGTACATAAAGGCCAATCAGTTTGCTTCCCTCCAGAACTTCCCTTGTTCTGATAGGTCGGTTTACAATACCTTGCATTAGATTCAAGCTCAATACAAACATACATTCCATTCCATACATAACAAATATGCACTTCCAGATCCCTTCACCAGGCCTCTACTAATAAGCTCAAGACGGAGCTTGTAAGATGGAGCTGTTCTGCCAGGTGTTCAACTAGGAGCCACCCCGGAGAGAATGCCCTGCCCCTTTGAAATCTTGAGGCAGCCTGAGTCACCTGTTCAGTGTAGATCTGAACCGTCCACCAGGAAGGCACGGAAGTGGAGCACCATCCTAAATGGAATACTAAACTAATACCTATATAATGGTTTTATCTGGATGTTAGCACCTTTTAATGTCTTAATTGTTAATCGTAAATTGTTACTTGGTTTTATGACTTTTATTACTTACGATTATCTCTGTTGTTTTATCTTGTTGTTAACCGCCCTGAGCTGGCCATGGCTGAGAGGGCGGGGTATAAATATAATAAATAAATAAATAGTGACTGGTGACCTTGCTTCTTATCCCAAGTCCGTTGCCAGTGCTGAGCTGAGGGTGTGAATGCCACAAGCCATCTTCATCATGTGAACTTATCATGGTCAGGAGGACTGAAGGGTGCATCGTGTCTCACACTCTAGGACTGGACAAAACACAGGGATGAATCAACAGATAGTTTAGAAATCAGAGTTGTCCACTGCTTAGAGAGATCCTATTAATCAGCAACTTGAAATAGCTTTCCAGTCAACCAGATGGCCCATAGTAGTAAATACTGCCCTTAGTAGCCAGTATCTGTAGTGTGAAAAGAAACATGGCCCTCTTGTCACCTCCTGTATCCTGCTCTGTACACAGAGGACATTGTATCCTCCTCAGTAGAAAGACTTTTATTAACTGTTAGAGGAATTATTTCTAACAGCATTTCCCAGTCAGTCTGCAATGACTCAATTCTCAATGTAGCTTTCAAGAGAAACATTTTTCAGGCCTCTGGAAGTCAGCCATTAAATGTCCATAACACCTTAGGCACTGTTTTTCAACACATCTTGTGGATCCCTAATTGGGGTTTTCATAATACCACAAAATTTCAGGCATTCCTTTGAAATAAGAACGAATGCATGCCACGCTGTGGGAGTAAATGAAAAAGATATTATCTTAAAAACACTATTCGTTATCTTTTACAGCATGAAAAGGAAACAAGACTGTAAGAATTTCCTCAACACTTTAAATTTCAAGTGATTCTGTACTCACAGAAATACTATATAAGCAAATTATTTAAAAATTGTGAAAAAATTATTTGAGAGAGAATTTTTATGTGACTTTCAAAGCTTCCAATCCCCAATCATATGAAAGAAATCCAGTTTCTACTTCCCAATCTGAATCTTTTATCTTAGTTGGGTTCATTTCTAAGATTAAGGGGCAAAGACACAATCTTACAGGTGCAGGATGCAAATTATTTATTTGAATTTGTAATTCCAATTAGAATTTTTTAAAATTTCAATGCATTTTGAGCAATTAGCTCTTCATCAGGGGACTGCCTTAAAGAATACATAAATATTACTTACAGATAGGAATTGTGGAACAGTTAAGCTAATTGCTTGATACGCATTGGGGTCTTCACACTGGAATAAATAATTTGCCTCCTCACCTGCAGATTTGGGGGAGGGGTTGTCCTGTTTTGTGGTGTTCTTTAACAGTTCTAAGATGTACAGTTTTCTTTTCTGTGACTCTGTACATGTTAAAGCTTTACCTTTTTGAATGATAAGGGTGGGTTCTGAAATGAATCTCTCTCTAGGGTTGCCAGCCCATGGCTGCCAACCATCAGATAGGGTGCTAGCTCTGGGTTGGGAAATGACTGGAGATTTTGGGGGTGGAGCCTGGGGGTGGGGTTTGAGGAGGGGAGGGACTTCAGTGGGGTACAATGCCATAGAGTCCACCTTCCAAAGCAGCCATTTTCTCCAGGTGAATTGATCTCTGGATGTACACCACCCTGATCCCTTTCCTTATAGGGGAGGGCAGTTTTTTTAAAAAACACAAATTTAATAAATAAATAAATAATTTGTAATAGTGGGAGATCTCCAGCCACTACCTGGAGAATGTCAGCCCTACCAGCAGAAGGCTTATGGGAGGGGTTTGCTGATGATGGTACAGATACCATACTGATACCACTTCCAGCGTGACCCCATTTAACTGCAGAGTTTTGTGCAAATGTCAGGGTGTTGCCCCAATGGGATGACCTCATTTCCAGGATTTGCCAGTTTATTCTCCCCCATTCCCTCCTGCTGGCCCAGGGAGCAGTGGCTCGGGGAGAGAGATGCCAGAGGGAGGTCTCTTGCCAAATCGGGAGACCTGGCAGAAATTATTCTATTTCAGGTGTGCTTTTCTGGGATGAAAGCACAACTGTGTGGGGATGCGATGACTGTATGAAGTTATTTTGCTACATGTAAAAACATATCTCCCTTTTGCCTCCAACAGTGGACCTCTAAATACCTTTAGATCAGGGATGTCAAACTCATTGGTTATGAGGGTCGGATCTGACATAAATGAGACCTCGTTGGGCCAGGCCACATGTGTCATAAAATGTAATGCCAAGTAGCGGAGATATAAACTTTATAAAGGACACAAATACAAAGGTTTTTTTTAACTTAAAATAAAAACATGCTTAAAACATTAGCACTCTTGTAATATTTTGTTTATTTAACAGTGTCTGATAACTGACACCGCTTGCTCTGAATTATTGCATCAAAATGTCTGTGCTGTTGCAATCTTGAGTCTGCTGTTCAGGTGTGTATCTGTAAGCCGCAAACCTATGATGATGCAGCAGCAGCAGAACTGGAAGCAGCAGCAGAAGACAGCCAGTTCCACCGCAGGCCTGATAGAAGCCCTCCAGGGGCCTGATCCTGCCCCTGGGCCACATGTTTGACACCCCTGCTCTAGATGTTTACAAAGCAGAATAATTGTAATAGCCATCCCATGATATTTGCACATGCAGTACTTGTGAAATTTATCTTTTCATGGTGTTTCTCCAACTTCAGCAGCTCCCAAATACTTGTTTAAGCAATTGCCATGCAGGGTTACATCAAAGCCATTAAAATCAGTGGGTTGGATCTAGCGAAAAACTCCCACTTGCCCAAGAGCTTTAGTGCAAGCAGAAACTCAAGAAAAGGACCATGGTAGCTGCTGTATCCCCAATTGCATTTCCAATTGTGTAAGATCTTTTGCAAGCAGTATCTGGATTTTATAAAACATAGAGCTGGTGCAAGCTACATTGCATTAAGTCCGCTTATAAGAACATAAGAGAAGCCATGTTAGATTAGGCCAGTGGCTCATCCAGTTTAACATTTTGTGTCATACAGTGGCCAAACCCCAGGTACCATTAAGAGGTCCACAAGCAGGGCCAAAACTCCAGAAGACCTCCCATTGTTGCCCCCCAAGCACCAAGAATACAGAGCATCACTTCCCCAGATATAGTGTTTCAGCTATACGTTGTGGCTGATAGCCACTGATGGACCTCTGTTCCATGTCTTTATCCAACCCCCTCTTGAAGCTGTCTATGCTTGTAGCCACCACCACTTCCTGCAGCAGTGAATTCCACATGTTTCCGCTTGAGTACTGCTGGACCCAAGCCAATGAACAGAACTACACTGACAGTATTGAAAACATGTTCTGTTGTTTCTTAAGAGTTATTTTAAAAGACAGAACATTAAAGATGTGATAACTTTCTGAGTACATAGCCACAAAAAAAATCTGTTCTAGTGGAACATGTACCACATTCTGCTTTGGGAGGGGGAGCCAGTGTGGTGCCGTGGTTATAGTGTTGGGTTAGGACCTCAGAGATGCAGGTTCAAATCCCCACTCACTGAAGCTTGCTGGGTGACCCTGGACCAGTCCCTCTCTCAGCCTATCTCTCAGGGTTGTTTTCAGGGTGAAATAAAGGTGGTGAGATCAATGTACAAGGTTTGCGCTCCTTGGAAGAAGTACAGGATAAAAATGTAGTAATTAAATAATAATAAACAAAAGCCAACAGCATGTCCCTCATGTAGATTAACTTTTATATCAGTGATGTTCTTAGAATCAGTATGGCTGCGAAGCCATGGAGTATCCATCCATTAGGATCCCATCCAGATTGTTCTGAGTGCTTTCTTATAGATCACACAAGTTATCATCTAACTAACCAGGCAAGACTGTTCTCAATAAAAAACATATATTGACTGTTTGGTCAGGTGAATGGCTATGGCGTATGCTAGTTTGAATGTGTGTTGTATTGGGGAATGGGGGGGGAGTAAGAAAATACAGTTTATTTTAGTCTCCTCCAGTGTGTGATTCTGTCCAGAAACTGAAAAGATCTTAGAACAGACTATGTACCAAAGGCTATTGAGATTAGAAATGAAAGCTCAGTTTGCCAGCAAGTGTTTGCTCCAAGTCTCCATGTGGTCAGTGTTGCTACGGTTGGTTGAATCAGTGAGTTGATTTATTTGTGTGCCATGTTTTGTAGAGATTTTGTTAAGACATAATAGGTCGCTAAGCTGGACACAAATAAGGAGCTCCTTGACTGAAATGCTCACATCACAGACATGATCCATTTGTACAAAATGAGTACGGAGAAAGGGCCTGAGTTTCTTCTTGGGGTGGTGGTGGTGTGGGAGGGGTAAATTATCAGGCTTTTGTCCAGCAATGCAGATATCTCATATTCATAGCTTCTGACGAAAGAAAGAAAATGAAAGCACAATAAACAGAAGAAATTCTGCTTCTAAAAGTAATTACAACCCTGGTTGATTTTACCCAACATTCTCATGTTTAAATGAATGCCTTACTTTTGAGAGGTCTTTATCATTCATAGACAGAATTTTGGTCATATATGCAGCAATGCTGTATTAAGGCTTGCTCTTGGAAATAGTTGGAAATTAGCCTTCAAAGGACCACCCAGTCTCCAAAATACTCTTATGGTCCAGTGCTAAAATAGGTTGTTGCAGTGAACTACTAAGCAGTACAACCTTCCTGTTTGAAATTGTTTCAAGATGGACCAATTTTCCATCATCAGTGTAGCCTTGAAATTGTTCTCATTAGCCAAATAGTTTCTCTTCCTCCCCAAAATCTGAACAGAAACGAATCTTTACAGTTGTGGAAGACAGTGATGTGACTGTACAGCACCCAAAATGAAATATTTTACATGGTAGAATAAAAACATCAGAACATGCATTTTTGCAAAGTTAAAATGAAAAGTCAGATCTCCCTTTCTTGTAGTCAGGTAGACAAATACCCTGCTAATAACCTAGCCTAAGTAATTACATGTTTCTTGCTTTCCATTATTAACACTCCTGGCTTGTAAAAAATAGACAAACCTAAAGGGCAGTCACCTGACACGGAGGTCTTCCACATGGATTACCTGCCTGGAGTTCAATGCTTTGGAAAAGCAGCCCCCCCCCCCGATTCCCTGCAGCATTGTGGTGTATTTGTGCACCACCAGGGGTTTCTCCAGCTTTTCTCCAGTCTTGCTCAAACTATTTTGCTGTGAAGTTTTGGGAAAGATTGTAGTAAAGCGTGGATGGCTGCTGTGTGGGTAGATAAACTCAGATTTTTTGGCCTGTGTGACAGCCATTTTCCCTGACCCTGTCCTTGTGGCAGACATTTCCTCCCCCTGCCATTGGGGGTGCTTTTTTAAAAATCAGCACTAGAATATCACTGTATCAATATAACACTGTAACAATAAGTGTAGCAGGTTCTCTCTGAGTTCCTAGCTTTCATTTTAACTAAGGCCTATTATGCATGGGTGTTTTCCCTCGCTTTCACCGTGCATGTCCATTGGTTCCCCCACCCTGTTCTGCACTTAGTTCGCTTTCTGTTTGCTGTTTTCTCGGGTTTTCTGAGAGTGGTTTTGTGGCGGTCTTTGTCCTTGCTTCGCTTCCAAGCTGAAGGTAATTCAAAAGCATACAGATTCCCTCGGATTTTCCCACTGCCCTTTTCCAGCCCCTTGGAGGCCACTCCTCCGCCCCAATTGAGGTAATTCCTCCCACTCCTTATTGGTCAGTTTTGCGCTAGGTGTGTTTTTGGAAATAGGAGATTCTTCAGTTTGTATTTACTCTTGGGTAGGCATCTTAGCACTACATTATAAACAGTTATTAAAATAAATCTTAGCACTACATTAGTGGTTCTCCCCCCCGCCCCCTTCATCGGTGTACAAGCTCCACTATTGCTTAGGTTTTCCATCTTTTAAATTTTTGTTGGGTTTTTTTTTACAAATGAGTTCAGTCTAACGTTATGAGTTCAATGCTACTCTTGTATTGCTGGAGAAAAGAATCATCGGCAGGGAATGCTTTAAAGGTTTGGCTAGAGGCAGTGTGTGTGTGTGTGTGTGTGTGTGTGTGTGTGTAGTTAACACATTTTAAAAGATCCATGCCCTCAGGAGGAGATGCCTAACGTGTAGCCAAAGAGGCAGCGGTGCACCACTGAGGACCAAAGGAAGGGCTACAAGCCGTGGTGACTGAGGGGAACCTTCACATTCAGAGGCATGAATCCTCTGAATCCCAGAGCCAGGAAGCAACATCAGAGGAAGACCTCAGCCTCTGTGCTCTGTTGTTGGCTCTCCAGGAGAACTGGTTGGCCAATGGCCACTGTGTGAGACAGAGTGCTGGATTAGATGGACTACTGGTCTGATCCAGCAGGGCTCTTCTTATGTTCTTAATAGTTACCATCCTTAGCCAAGCTTTTCCCCACTATCATTTCTTTGTGCAGCTCAAGTAATCTCTCCTTTATATATATTTGACTTTTGCTGTCCCTCCTGGACACGCTTCCACAGCCTTTGGCCTGCTCAGATGCCGCTCTCACAGTCTCCCAATCCTGTAGCTGCATTGGCTTGCTGCGTTGGCTCGGCCCCTCCCACTGAGCCGGCAGGCAGTATTTTGCCCTCAGTCTGGAGGGAGCCAGCGAAGGGGATGGACGCTCTGCTGAGAGAGCGGCAACCCCTCCAGAGGGGAGAGGAGGCAGACCTAGGGAGCGGCGGAAAGCAGGGGAAGCACTCACCTTCGCTGCCCCTTGCAGCCCCTCTCCGTCGGCCATAAGGCCTGCACCGCAGAGAAGGCTGCCAGCACCTTTCAAAGGCTCCCCCACCTTCCTTCAGCAGTGGCGGCAGCGCCAGGGAGGGTCTGGCCTAGAGGAAACGAGCTGCGGCTCCTGGAAAGCTGGACTCTCTCCTGAGGAAGACAGTTCTCTTGGCTCCTGTGTGAGACTAACTGTGACTAACTGTCTCCTCAGTGGCTGTTGGTAGGCAACCAAACAATCAAGCTTGCTTCTGTGAGTAAAAAAACAAAGGACTTTCAGCATACCCCCCCCCCCGCTTGGCCACTTTCCTATCACAATAAATTTAACACGCCTCTCACTCGTTTTTGGCTCCACCATGGCTGGCTGGCTAATGGGGTGGGCCAGTGGCCATCAAACCATTCTCTTCAACCCCCTGCTGTGTGGCTGAATTTCCCCTAGGGTTGCCAAACTCTAGGTGAGACCTGGAGATCTCCTGCTGTTACAATTGATCTCCAGATGACAGAGATCAGTTCCCCTGGAGAAAATGGCTGCTTTGGAGGATAGACCCTATGGCATTATCCCCTGCTGAGTCCTTCCTTCCCCCCCCCAATGCTGCCTTCCACAGGATCCACACACACCCCCCAAATCTCCAGGTATATCCCTAATCAGAGGTGGCAACTGTGCTTTCTCCTCAGTGCCTGTTGCTAGGCAACCAGGTTCTGTCACAAAAAGACCCTTTCCACACCTATTTTGGCCTTTGGGAGAAAACTCATTGGGGCCACTCCTGATAGGGTTGCCAACTCCAGGTGGGACATTCCTGGAGATTTGAGGGATGGAGCCTGGAGAGGGTGAGGTTTGAGGAGGGGTGGGACCTCAGACAGGTACAATTCCATAGACTCCACCCTCCAAGCCAGCCATTCCCTCATGGGGAACCATTGCTGCCAATCTCCAAGTGGGGGCTGGAGATCACTCAGAATTACAACTGCTCTCTAGGAGGGAGGGGAAATAGATGGAAAGCTGAAGCCAGGGGGCAGATAACGGTAGGTTGACGGTTGGCAGGGAGGGAGATCGGTTTGTCAACACCAGGTTGGGAAATTCCTGGAGATTTGAGGAGTGGAGCCTAGAGAGGGTGAGGTTTGAGGAGGGGTGGGACCTGAGACAGGTACAATGCCATAGACTCCACCCTCCAAACCAGCCATTCCCTCATGCAGAGCCATTGTTGCCAGTCTCCAGGGGAGGGATGGAGATCACACAGAATTACAACTGCTCTTCAGATGGCACAGTTCAGTTCCCCTGGAGAAAACGGTGGACTCTGTATCATTATACCCTACTGAGGTCACCACAGTGAATTGGTGCTGAGTGCCCAAGGCCGGGACACTCTCCCAGAGCCTCTTTCTAGAGCTCATTGTATTTATTTCCACAACGAGCCTTATTCCTAGTTCACCATAAAGTTAAATTTGTAAACCGAAATGTAAACCCTATTTGTCACTGAAGGAATAAATTGAATTACACAAGGCAGAAAGCTTCATCTTGACAAAAAACCTCAATAAGCCATTGTGCTTTCTAGATAGATCAAGATGGGTAGCTGTGTTAGTTAGTCTGTAGCAGTAGAAAAGAGCAAGAGTCCAGAAGCACCTTAAAGACTAACCTAATTTGTAGCAGTGAGCTTTCATGAGCCACTACTCACTTTTTCAGATACATTCTAGCCACAAATTTTGTTAACTTTCGGTGCTACTCGGCTCTGCCTCTTTTCGGTTTTGCTTTCTGGTAATGCATTCTGTGTTTCCTGTGTTTTGTCTTCTCCTGAATGCTTCTAAAAGCATAGCAGGATCATACCAGCAAGATAGTATTGTTTACAAGATAGTATTGTTTACAGAACTTCTAAAATCATTAAATAGAATTTCTATTGTCGTCTTTATTTTTAGAATTCTTGTCCCATCTGCACAGGCTGGTTCTACATCCCAACAAGTTATTATATATAACAATGTACAGTCCAGTATCCTGTTCCACCTGGTGGCCAACCAGGACCCAGGAGCAAATCGGACATAGAGGCAAAGGCCTTCCATAATGCTGCTTCCTAAGGCTGTTATTCAGAGGTTTACTGCATCTTGGCATGGAAGTTTCCTTTTGTAATCTTAGCCAGTAGCCCTTGATGGCCCTCTCCTCCATGAATTGAATTCTCTTTTAAGCCCTCTGTTCTTGTGGCCATCAGTACATCCACTGGCAGTGAATTCCATAATTACTCACTGAATAAAGAAGTATTTAGTCTGTCCTGAACCAGTTGCCCATCAGCCATTGGGTGGCTGGCTCCAAGTTCTAGTTTTTTTCCGCTGAACTGAAATGTCCCAGACTCTATTGCCTTTCCTTGTAGGAAAGAGGATCCAAATGCTTAAGCATCTTGGTTGCTCTTTTCTGTACTTTCCCCAGCTCTGCAAAGCCTTTTTTTACATATATGGTAACTGGAACTGTACATGGTATTCCAAATGAGGGTGTACTATATATTTATAGTACCTGTGCTAACTGGGGCTTGGGCAGCTGGTTTTCAGCAGTAGTGGTGGCTCCCACTTACCTCTAATGTGGTGAGTGCCACTACTTGCTTGGTCCCAGCAGAGGGGCTGGTAGTGGGGGCAGCAGTGATTCTGGGGGCTTGTCCTGAACTTTTCCCCAGAGGCCCAGAATTACTAAGACCATCTGTGCTTTTTCATTCTTCTGTTCACTGAGCCAACATTATAAGAACATAAGAAGAGCCCTGCTGGATCAGACCAGTGGTTCATCTAGTCTAGCATCCTGTCTCACACAGTGGCCAACCAGTTCATCTGGACGGTGAACAACAGGGCTCAGAGGCCGAGGTCTTCCCTCATGTTGCCTCCTGGCTCTTGGATTCAGAGGCTCAGTGCCTCTGGATTTGAAGGTTCTCCTCAGTCACCATGGCTTGTAGCCATTGATAGACTTATCCTCCATGAATCTAGTTGTCTCTTTTATAAACTGAAAAGTCCTGGACTCCTCATATGGAAGGTACTCCAACCGCCTAATTATCTTGGTTGCCCTCCTCTGTACTTTTTCCAGCTCTGCACTGTTCTTTTGGAGATGTGACCAGAATCGTACAGAATATTCCAAATAAGGCTGCACCACATATCTATACAAGGGCATTACAATATCAGCCATTTTATTCTCAATCCCTTTCCTAATAATCCATAACATAGAGTTTACCTTTTTTCACTGCTGCAGCACACTAGGTTGACACTTTCACTGAGCTATCCACTACGACTCCAAGATATTTTCCCCTCTCAGTCTCAACAAGTTCAAACCCCATTAGCCTATACTTGAAGATGGGATTTTTTGTCCCAATGTGCATGTTGAATTTCATTTGCCACATTGTCACCCACTCACCCAGTTTGTGGAGACCCTCTTGGAACTCTTCACAGTCAGCCTTGGTTTTCACCATCCCGAATAATTTTGTGTCATCTGCATTTATGCCAATAAAGGTATTGTATTTGTATTTATTTTGTATTTGTGTCATCTGCAAACTCGGCGACTACACTACTTACCTCTAGTTCGAGATCATTTATGAATAAATTAAATAGTACCGATCCCAATACCCATCCTTGTGGGACCCCACTGCTTACTACCCTTCATTGTGAGAATTCTTTGCTTCCTGTCATTTAACCACTTTTTAATCCATAAGAGAACCTGTCCTCTTATCCCATGACTGCTAAGTTTACTTAGGAGTCTTTGGTGAGGTACCTTGTCAAGAGCCTTTTGAACGTCCAGGTATATAATGTCTACCAGGTCACCACTGTCTACATGTTTATTCACTTTCTGGAAGATCTCCAAAATTTTGGAGAGGCAGAACTTCCCTTCGCAGAAGCCATGCTGATTTTTCCTCAGCAGACTTTGTCCCTCTATATGCTTAGCAATTCTGTCTGATTACAGTTTCTACTAATTTACTTGGGGCAGACATTAGGCTGACTGGCCTGTAATTTCCTGGTTTGCCTCTGGATTCCTTTTTAAAAATTGGTGTCACGTTTGCTATTCTCCAGTCTCTACTGAACTATCTACTACAGTCCCAAGATCTTTTCCCCTCTCAGGTACTACCAGTTCAGATGTCATCAGCATAATTGATAAGCATCAATTGTCACACATTGTCCACTTACCCAATATGGAGTGATCCACTTGAAGGTTTGTCTGTTTTTTTGAGCTGTGGCAATCAATCACACTCTTCCATTATCAGCTTTTGTTTTCACAATCCTGCATAATTTGATATCATATGGAAACTTGGCCACTTTGCTATTCATCCCCAATTCCAAACTATTTGTGAACAAAATAAACCTTGTCAGTCCCAATACTGACCACTCTGGGACCCCACTGCTTGTTTTCCTCCATTACAAGAACTGTCCATTTAATCCTATTCTCTGTTTCCAGTCGTTTAACCATTTTTAATTCATAAGGGAAACTGCCCTCTTACCAGGTCCTTCCTCATCGCCTCTTGCCAGGTCCTTCCTCATCGCCGGCAGGGGACTTTGGGGGGCATTTCTGGAGGGGGTGGGGAGGTCCCCAATGTGATGATGTCATGCAGAAGTGACATCATCACATTGGGGACTGGCACCCTGTACACCTGAACTCCAAGCAGTGAATTCGTCGCTTGGATTTCAGGCACGCAAATACACACACACACACACTTTTTGCAAAAAGCATTTAAAGGGTTCCTTTAAATGCTTTTTGCAAGAAGTGGGGGCGTGCGCCTGAACTCCAAGAGGCATATTTGCCAGTTGGAGTTTAGACATGCAGCAAGATTTAAAGGGCCCTCCAGCTGATTGGTGGGCCATGTGCTCCTGCCAATCAGCTGGAGAGCCCTTTAAATCTCACAGGAGGGGAGGGAGAGGGGTAGCCACTGGTGGCTGCTGTTGGGGTGGGGCTTGGGGGCAGGGTTTCTCCACTGGCCAGCTGGCCGAGGGCAGGAAGGACCTTGCAAAATCGGGAGATCTGCCATCCCCACCTGGGGACTGGCATCCATACCTCTTAACCATAATTGCTTGGTTTATTCAAGAGTCTTTGTTCTTTATCCTTGTCAAAGAACCTTTGGGACCTTATGAAAGGCTTTTTCAAAGTCTAAGCATATAGTGCATCACCCTTATCCACAAGCTTGTTAAGTCTAAAAGAAACATGAAAGGTTGGTATAGGCAGGACTTCCATTCAGAAGATTTGGTTTATTTGCTTAATAATTCTTTCTTTAAAAACAGTTTCCACTAGTTTACCTGAAAAGGCACTAGGCTAACTGGCCTGTGATTTCCCAGATTTCCTCTGGACCCACAAGCTGCCAGCAAACCCATCCTTCTTACCCGCTTATTTTGGATGTGGTGGTGATTGGAGCTGCATTTTAGTGACGAGTTACATATACTGGTTAGAAGATCAATGATTTAATATTTGAATTCTTTAAGAAACCTGGGGGATTTGCCATCTGGACTAGAGACTTAGTAGTTTTTAATTTAGCCATCAGTTCCATAACTTCATGTCTTGTTCCCTTTGTTCAGTTTAGTTCTTCAGACCTTTCCCAAAAAACAGCACAGGTTTCTGCCCCAAGTTTTCCACAGCAGAAACAGACACAAAGAACTAATTTCGCTTCTCCATTCGTCTTCCTTAAGCAATACTTTCATTCTTTCGTTATCCAGTGGCCAAACTGCCTCTGCCTGGTTTGCTACATCTGACTTATTTGAAAAAAACTTGTATTATTTGCCCTGATTTTTTAATAATCAGTTTCTCAAGTTCTTCTTTCTTGGCTCACCTTATTGTCAGTTCACTTTTTTTGTGTGCCCAAACCTGTTCTCCTGTTTAGCTCATTCAGATGAGCCTTCCAAGGATGCCTTCTGCTTTTACGGCTTCCATATCTTGGGTCATTAACCATATAGCATCCTTTTAGACTTGGCAGGTCTGCTTCAATTAATGTGGTTTTAAATAGCTTCTAAGTACGCTTGGAGGGATTTGACTGTCTTGATTTTTCATTTCTGCTTTCTTTGGACTAGACCCTTAATTTTGTAAAGTTTCCTCTTTTGAAATCAAATGTGATTGGTTTTGGACTTTAAATGTTGAGTTTAATAGCATTGTGGTCACTGTCCCGGGTCAGTGCAGCAACATCTACATCTTGTACCAGGTCTCAAGTTCCACTCAGAACCAAGCCCAGAGCCCCCGCCCCTCTAGTTAGCGCCATAATCAACTGTTCCACCACATAGTCATTTATGATGCCTAGAAACATTGTTTCTACAGCATGACCTAAGCACACATATACTCAGCCAATGTGAGGGTAGTCTCTATATTAAACCTAGCCACTTCAAAAAATGGGCTGGTTTCAAGTTATTTTTGCTTCCTATGGTGCCCTCTGCTCTCCAGAGTTTAAGGATTTGGCACTGCTTTTATCTACTGTATTATTTACATATCAGCATCAATCATTTACCATATGTAGCATCTGAGGCTTGGAGACTGATTGGTTGCCCTGTGCAAGAAGGGGGGTCCAGGGAGTTTGGTGCATATGGCTGGCTGAAGGCAGCAGCAGGAGCCCCACCTTCCTTCACCACCCAGTTCATTGCCATGACCAGTTCTGTCTATAGGGCAGTGGGAGGGTGGCACTTTGTCACCTCAGCTGTGACAAAAGCACTGGGTGGACAACAATTAGGTCCTTCACCAGAGCATGCCTATGGGAAAATGCAACACACAAACTTAGGAAAAGGAGATTCAGTTGGGTAGCCATGTTAGTCTTAAGCAATGAAGCAAAGTTTGAGTCCAGTGGGACCTCTAATACCAACAAAGTCTAATTCTGGATATAGTCTTTCATGTGTATGCACACTTCATCAGATACACTGAAAGAAAAAGCAGGAAAAACAGAGGAAGACAGGAGTTGGGAAGCACAACTGAGAGATTGCTTCAGCTGGAAGTGTGTGCAGCAGCAACAGAGAAAATCCTGAACTGTGTTTTCGTGAGCAAATGTTCATTGTCATCCTAAACTCTTGAGTCCATTTCTATTTCCATTTATTAACAGGTTTATCTATACATCTCAAGGGCAAAACTAGAAAAAATGTTGTGCAAACTTTTTAAAAATAAAGTACAATAGAACCAATCTCTCCAATCCAAACAATTTAAAACTAACAAAATCAATGGTAGAGTCAAGTGATTAAAACAGTCTCAAATTAGTTAAAAATAGACTAATTAGTCACTAATCAAAGAAAATTTCAGTGTGGTAACCAACCTATATTAAAATGAGTGTTACTGAGTCTCAGAACCGCAAATACATGTATCGATTTACTGGAAGAGAAGCCTTTGCTGAGTGATAGAACAAATGCTTTACCTAAGAAGTGGATTCCATCCATCTCCAGTGCAAAGAACTCAGTTCATAGGACTGGGAAATAATGTTGATTGAGACCTTCAAGAGCCATTGCCAGTTAGAGTACACAGTATTGGGCTATAGACTAACGATCTAACAGTAGAGGGCAACAAACAGCCTCTAGCAAAACCTCTAGGCTGGGGGGCAGTTAGCTGTTTGTGCCACTTTGGGCTGAAAGGAGGAAGCAATCTGCAAGCTAGCCACCAGAGCATTCATGGCAGATTGAGAAAGGATTCCAAAAACTAAAACTGAGCAAGTCATTGCTTCCCTGTGTGTAATGTCCTGTCTACCATGTCACACCTTGCAAACGGAAAGGCAAAACTTTGTAAAGGAAATTTCTTAGCTAGATTTTGATCAGCATACAGCCATCCTGCACTGATGAGATCCTTCCCATTTATCACCCACTACCCTTACATTTGTCTCTCATCTTCTTTTTGGCAAGAACACATTTACAGAGCGTGATCCTTTTTTTTAGGCAAGAGTTGTTGAAAAGATCCTAGGGGAAAAGATGGCAGGGAATGGGGCGGGGGAGAGAATTGTCTTAGCATTCTGTGACAGCTGTAATATAATGTAAATTATTACTTAATGGAGAGCAATTACACAGCACTGCCTCCTTCCCAAAAGATTATCGCACAAAGGGGGGAAGATGTTGAACCTGCTGCATAGTTCCGGAGCAGCTGATTATATCTTATCTTTTGTACATAACAAGTGAGACGTTTTAAGATGGCACAATAGCCATGACACGCAGAGGAACATCATGTTCCAGGCAGCAGGATTTCTATTTCTTTTTCATAACGAATCTACACTGTCACTTTTATAACACAGCAATGTTGTTGCTTCTTGTGGGCACATGCTTTGATTCTTCAGATGCCCATTCTTCATATTGGAAAGCCTGTTACTGGGGTGCATGTAATTTTAATCTGTCATTTAATGCTGTACTACGTATGCTGTTGCTATTATTTTTCCTGTAAGAATGAACTAAATGCAAATATTGATGTTGTCTGTTGTCATCACTAATGGCACCGTGTTATGTTACTCCTCTGAAGTAACAGCATTTTGGAAATGTGCCAGTGACTCTCGAAGCACTTTTCTACCATTAACAAGCCATCCCTCAGAACATATTTTCCCCCCTCTGAAGCTTGTAATTTTCACGCAGCAGTAGGGCTGAAAACAGAGATTGAAGTGGCATTGCCAAGAGTCTTTAGACAATAGTGCAATGTACAATTTATGTTCTTGCTGTTTTGGAGCAAAGTATGGTTATGTGACAGGATTCCTCTTAGCCACATCTGAATGCGTGCTGAAGCGCATGGACTGGCAGTCTGCCACAGGCTGTATTTAGCCTACGGACCACCACTCACCAACCTCTCCATTAAAACACATTTGGATTTAACTGAACAGGGCCAAATGCAATGATGCTAATGGACCAGTCCTCTAGCTTGGTGTCATAGTGCTGATGTGTCTGGGCCTGAACTAATGAACCTTAGAATATATAAGTAACTGGAAGTGGCCAGAGCACTTGCTTTCCATTCTGAAGGTCCCAGGTTCAGTCTCCAGCATCTCCAGTTAAAGAACGTCAAGAACTAGGAAAGACCTTTCCCTCCTTGAGCATCTGGACAGCTGTTTCCAGTCTGACTAGAGAGTACCAGACTAGATAAACCAATGGTCTGACTCAGTGTAAAGTAACTTTGCATGTTTGCTCTTGCAGCTACACTAAACTGAATCCCCATTCCTAAGCGAGGCCAGCCCCCTCTTGTTGCTTATGCAGCATTCTATGGCTTTGCCTCCCTTGCCAAGTATAGGAAGCTGGTGTAAGCAGCCATTTGCAGCCCAGCTGCTGCTGTAGATTGATCGATCTGGGCTTCTTGATGATAAGGCTTGGATGCTGATTGGCTAGATCGAATTATGTTGGTTTCTCTGGACTGTGGACTGGACTTTATATACAATTACCAATTTCCCTTCTCTTCACGCTGACTTAGTCATGAAACAAAGTACGGTGAACAGTTCTAATTTTTAGCCCCAACACTTTGATTGGCCTGTTTTATTGTTAGCATCCCTTAATTCAAGGTAAGAGACGTTCAGAGGTGGTTTGCCATTGCCCTCCTCCACACAAAGATCCTAGGCTTCCTTGGTGGTTTCCCATACAAATACTGACCAGGGCAGGCCCTGCTTAGCTTCAAGGTCTGATGAGATCAGGCTAGCATGGGATATCCACATCAGGTGCTGATCTTGGAAGGTGGTGTTTTTTAAAAAATCCCAGCACATGGATACAGCTTCCTAAAGCGTGGACAGTGTCTTCAGACCAAGGCAGAGTAAGTAGAACTCAGGGTTAGAGGGACTGCCCATAATTCTTGGAGCGTACATTGGGTTGTGGTAAATATCTGCCTCTTTCCTGGTTAATTTGGCCATCCCAAATGTGTTTGGGGATATTATAACTATCTCATCTTTCTGCCTCTACATTACCTTTGTTGAAAGTGTATGAATGGTTCAGAAGAAAGAAAAGCAAAGTTGATTTGGGCTTGGGAAGCACATTAGAAGGTGGTGGTGGTTTCACATTCCTCAGGTAAAACTGGCAGAGGAAAGAAAGAGAACTTGCTTACCAAGTGTATGAAAGCCTGGAAGGTATTTTGTAGAAAGAGGTTTGGGAGCTCTTATTGAACAGTGTCTCTAGTAAAACCTGCTGGCTGAAGAAAACCGACAGTATTGAGGCCCCAGTCACACGGAGCATTAGGCACGCTAGAGAGACGGAAGATAGGCGGATTTTCCGGGCGCGATCTCACCCCCACATCTGGGAAGCGTAGAGCTCCCATGGTGCACCCGAGGCTTCCCGCCGAAGATGCGGGGGGAAAAACTAGTACCTCGGAGGTACTAGTTTCCGGAATCCGCGGGGCAAGGGCGGGCATCTGATCGCGTTTCCAGTGGTAGTTCCAGCGCCCGCCCATGTCCCCTCGCAAAAAGGGTTTTTTTCCCCAAGTCTCCACGGATGCGCACAAGCACCCAACGGAGCATGCGCACATTTCAGTTTAAAAAAACAACAACCCCATTTGCCGCGCCGCTCCGCTTCTTTGCTGCGTCGTGTGATCGGCACCTCCCCCCTAACCATGGGAGCTCGACGGGACCTCAACCTGACGCCTGATTGCACAGTCGCGCGTTAGTTTGCTCCAGGGCAAACAGCCATGCCTCCCCCCCACATTTTCCTGCCCGTGTGGCCGAGGCCATAATAGACTTAATGTTGAATATGGATTGGGGAGACCTAGTTTCAAGGTCCTGTTCAACCATGGAGGTGACCTTGGGCCAGTGACTTTTGCTCTGTCAACCAAACATACATTTACTGGGTTGTTGCAAGGTGATTATAACAGTGAAACCCCATGCATGCTATCCTCCTAAGTACCCTAGGGTTGCCAGCCTCCAGGTGGAGCCTGGGGATCTCCCGCTTTTACAACTGATCTCCTGCTGACAGAGATCAGCTCCTCTGGAGAAAATGGCTGCTTTGATGGGTGGAGTCTATGGCATTGTACCCTGTTGAGGCCCCTCCCCTCCCCAAACCCCACCCTCTCCCAGATCCACCCCCAAAGTCTTCAGGTATTTTCCAACCTAGACCTGGCAACCCTACCTTGGA
Source organism: Gekko japonicus (assembly GCF_001447785.1). Classification (NCBI taxonomy): domain Eukaryota; kingdom Metazoa; phylum Chordata; class Lepidosauria; order Squamata; family Gekkonidae; genus Gekko; species Gekko japonicus. The sequence continues at coordinate 1,344,017 of NW_015159715.1, forward strand.
ATGACATAACAAAAATGTAATGTGGGATAAGCAATTCAAAGTGGTTACACAATACACAGCTTTCTTTCGTTACAGAGCTTAACTATGGTAATTTCCCCTAGTTTTGTGTTTGGTTGCTTTGGTCCAGCTGTAAGGGAAGTTGATTTTCTTTTCTGCTGTCCAGCTCTGATCTGCACACTGGCCCTTTGAAAATAGGCTGACTCCAGCAAGGGATATCTGGTCCACCAGGGTGATTGATTATGTGCATGAGCTACATTAAGTCAATTTCATATGTCAACATCAAAGTCAATTTGAACCAGCTGGGGAGACAAATTTAGGGTTTGCTTCAGAACATGTTTCCTGGAGGGATTTTAGTTATAAAATACATGCTCAATTCTTAAAGTAGTTCATGAAGACCAGGAACAATGTTTGTCGTTACTCCTTTCTGCCACACTGCCTGTGAGACATGGCAGACTGCAGTTATTTAGCTGTGGTGTTTTGTCCCACTGTTGTGTTTTGCACATGGCAACAGGTTTGTGTGGTTTCCTTGTTGCTACTGTGACTGCCAATACAGTGCAGGGCTTCTGTAAGCAAATGGTTCCTTTCATTGCATAGATATCCCTTTCCCCTTCTATCTCCCCAGTGAAAGGAGCTAGAGCAGAGGTGTCAAACTCATTTGTTATGAGGGCCGGATCTGACCTAAATGTCACTTTGACGGGTCAGGCCATGTGTGTCATAAAATGTAATGCCAGGTACAAGAGATGTAAACATTGTAAAGGACACAGGCAAACCCAATTAACGATATTATTTTTTACTCAAAATGCAAACATGCTTAAAACATTAACACTCTTACAGTATTTCCTTAAAGTATCTCCCTGATGCCCACCCTCCTGCTTCCACTGCCCATTACACATTAGCACTGGGACAGTATACAGGGACATAATGCACAGCTTCTGTCATCTGGCAGTAAAGGTAACCAGTTGCTCGAGAGTCAGATAAGAGCCCTGGACAGGCCAGTCCCGGCCCACAGGACTTATATTTGTCACCCCTGAGCTAGAGACTTCCTTTATTTTTAATGAAACCTGAGGATTCAGAGAACCTGATGCACAGTTTGTCACAGTATTACAATTATATTCAATTGCTGATTTAAAACAAAAACATCCCTCCCCTGGGGCAGGGGAGGAAATGGCAGCCATAGAGACAGGCAGGGCAAAGGTCTGTCATGTGGACAGGGTCGGAAAAAGTTGAACTTTCCCACCCAAACAGCAGCCATCCTGGCCTTGTTATGGTCTTTTCCAGGTTTGAGAAAGAATGGAGAAAGGCCAGGGGGTGGGGAACCCAGGAGGTGCATCACAGAGCTGCTGGGAAGCAGGAATTCCACCCACCCCCCAAATTACCTTTAAACGTTTCCAACAAGATGTAGTCTCCTATTCCTGCCAGGTAGCTAGGTGTAGCCCAAGCTTTATTTCTGTAAGCCAAGTCCAAACTTGTAACATGGGCTCCCCTCCCTGATCCCTTCTCCTACATGCTGTCTCATGTGTCTTGGATTCTATGACTCCATTCCTGCTGAGTTGGATTCTGTGACCCTATTCAGCTCAACCGACCTTCAAGGGAATAAGACTTCATCCTGTGAAGAATAGCTTTTTCGGATGGAGAAAAGTCTTTATTGGAGGGAAACTCCAACCCCCCTTTTTGTTGAATATCAAAAGCATATGAAAGTACTGAGTTTGCAGCCAGATATCGCGGTGCTGCTGGTTCCTGATAATTGTTCCCATTCCACCCTCACCATGCAGGTAGCTGGTTTTCAACCAATCAAAAGAGACAAAAGGCTGATACTTATGTAATAGGTGGCAACTGTTGAGGGATAGCATTTTGGGAATTCTGTGGATAGAATCCATCCCCTCCCACTTCATGAACAGATGGGGAGTTCATAATTTCTGTACACAATCATTTTTACGATGAATATATACCTATTATAATGTATACAGACATTGTCCAGTTTGGGTTTTTTTTTCAAAGTACAGAATCCATAGATCTACCAGCAGAATAGACATTTCCCATTTCTCCTAGGGCCAGGAGATACTCAGAAATACCATACATGTGTAATGCGAGTCATTACAGCTAGAGAAGAAACTCCATGGCAACTGTCAATTTTCCTTCTGCTCCTACACTGATCTCTCCTACAGAATTCCAGTTTGGGGCCATAATAGGAATAACAAGGACTATGTGACTTGTGTGTGAGTACACACATACTATTTGTGGATTTTCTTTACTTTTTGGACAAAGGAGAACATTGCCTTTCATCTGTACCTTTGTCGTCTGCAAATATGCCATGGAGTGGAGTTTATTGCTGTCAAGAGAGGCTGAAGAACTTCAGTTTGCGAGTACAGCATATAATGATATTTTTATGAGAATGTATGAATCATTCATGGACTCTATTACCAAATTTTCAGACAACACACCTGTAAATGCTCAAATGAACAGAACAAAATAAAGTGACACTCAAATAAAATTACTTGCCTGATTGAAAAGGAGAGAGGCTAAGCATCTGGGCAAGTTCTGACATGTTGTGACATGTCTGTTCGATATTTCTACAGATTTTTTTTGAGTTTTAATTCCAGCTACCTGCTGATCTGCTCAGCTGCTTCATTAAGAGCAAGTTAGTGTGTAGATCATGGATCTGAGGAAACTGGAGCTTAGCTCAAGCAATAAAATTCCTCACTAAAGAAACAAATGGCAGTTGAATGCAGTGGTTGAAATCAGTGGCCTGAAGGTGATTTATGCCCCCAATCCAAGCATCCTTCTAGATACTCAATAAATCCCTACGGGGGTTGCTAAAACAGAGAATATATTAATTTCCGTGCAAGCCAAAACATATGGTCATAAAGTGTGAGAGGCTTGATAGTACAATATATGAAATTATGTTGGCTGTTCATGGACCAAATAAAGGTCCTCACTAATCAGAGCCATTCGTATGGGAAAGAAACTCATCTGAAGGAAAGCCCAATTCAAGATGTCTGCCATTAGAGAAAAATCCTTCAGACAGTGTTCCTGTGATTTTACTGAATAGCTACAGGTGATGTCTCCTTCTCTTTTTCTTTTGCTTCTGTTAGTCTACTATGTAACAAGCAAGGCCGGCTCCAGGTTTTTTTGCACACTAGTTGAGGCTACCTTCTGGCACCCACCCACCCACCAGTTTTCAAACATAAATGCATTTTAGAAAGAATAAAAAACACAAAATTTGAAATTGTTAATTTATTTTTTTTTAATTGTGAGAACAAATAATACAATCTCTGATTTTCTCTCTCCAACAGAAAAACACGAATCACAAAGCATTTTGAAAAATCCTGTTAATTGTGATGTTGAAATTTAAGTCTCTTTTATGTTTCCATTTGCAAGTCACTAATGATCACTGTGTTCTAGGAAAAGCCATTGTCCCTTTAGGACAAAATGACAAAGCAAAATAAATGTAAACATGAATAAATCTAAAAAAAAAAACCTATGTAAAAACAAACAACCCTGAAAGCAAGTTTTATACCAACTTTAATAGTTCTCAGAGGTATGAAGAACCCAAGGGACCCAAAAATCTCCTGATCAGTTTAGGCCAGCCTGTAAACTACAGTTTTAAGTCAGGCAAGTAAACCCCCTGCCAATGACTTATTGGAAGATCCATTTTACAATCCTAATGCCATTCTGAAGCAATTTAGGATGGCAGTTAAGTCCCTCTCACAACATATCATGCAGAATGCCCACATACGCTACTTGCATAGGGACTGGAATTGGGCAGCACATATCAAGAACATCGGCATCTTAAGTTCTCTTGGCCAAGAGTCCATCCCCAACAACAGCATGACTTGCTGATTTCAAAAGAAGAGGATAATTCTGACAATACTTACCAATGCTAATTACAGCTATAAAACCTTCCTTGCATGCTTTTCTTCACATGCAGAGAAAAGCAAACAGTTTCACCTGTTTTAACTTCTTCACTTCATTTATAATGCATCTTTCCCCCCAGTGGGGACCCAACGTAGCTTACTTACATTGTTTGACTTTCACCCATTGTTAGGAAACTTTTGAAAGGAGCCTGATTTTGAACAGAATACAGTACAGGGGAAGAACCTCTGCTTTGCACGCAGAAGGTCCCAGGTCCAGTCCCTGACATATCCAGTTAGAAGGGCCAGGTGATATGCAAGACTTCTACCCAGGGCCCTAGAGACCTACTGCTAGTCTGGGTAAGCAGTACTGACCTTGATGGACCAATGGTCTAATTCATTATAAGGCCAGACCCACAGCAACATCTCTTCCCCAAAAGTCAAACAGCCCACTCACTTGGGAGCAAGCATCACTGTGGGCATCACTTTGGGAATAAGCTTGCATCGGATGGGGCGATAACAATTGCTCCACCAGTTGCTCCCCCAAATTTGAGCACCACAGAGCCTCCTGGCACCCGGGCAAAAGCAGCAATCCTCTACACTCCAAGGCATGAACTTCCTCTAGAGTAGGCAGTGGGAGTCCCGCAGCCTCAAGCAGCGGAAGAGCTCATCAAAGCCTCTTCCACTAGAGGGATAGGGGAGTCTCGGACTGCTGCCCACTTCGGGCTCTCTCACCTGTGGAAGTAGTGGCCACAAAACATGCCGCCCAGCAGCCTGCAGTGAAAAGGGGCCTGTCCCGTGAGTCACCCTCGTCCACTGTGCTCCACAGGGACAGGGCTGGAGCTCACCAGATGCGACTCCAGTGTGGGAGAGGTGCTCAAGCTGCCCACGCATGTGACGCAGCAAGACGCTGCCTGAGCAGAGTAGCTGGGCCCAGCCAAGCACGGGCTGTTGAAAGGCGGAAGTGTCGAGCCGGGGTTGGAGAGTGGCTCCCCCGGGGACAAGAAGGGAGCTGGCACTCCAGAGCTGCTCGCCTTGTCCTTTGAGGCACCTGGCTTCGCCCAGCAGCAGCAGCAGCAGCAGCCACCGGAGCAGCCCTAGGGGCGCCTGGAGCTTTGCTTGCCTTGACCCCTCCCCGCTGCCACTGGCACGGAGCCTGCTTCCCTGCCTCGCTCTCCTTTCTCCCACCCCTCCCGTGGCAGCCTCTCCTGTTGCTTCCACTCCCACCCAATTTCTCCCTTTCGCAACTCCTACTGCCCCTTGTGGAAACACCTCCCCCCCAGTTCCTTCTCTTCCTTTCTCTGCCACCTTTGCTCAGCAATCATCTCTCACCCCTCCCCTTCTCTAGGTAACCCCCTATCCCCTTCATTCCCCCATCCTTCCCCTTTGTTTCCCCCTCCCCTGCTTGCTGCCACGCCGGAGCCCCCCAGAAAGGCGGCAGCGCTCTTGCTGCTTGCTACTGCTTTGGGCAGTGGTAGTAGCTGGCAGGATCCACGTGCTGCTGGGGAGCAGTGGGCGGGAGGCGTAGGGGAGGAGCGGCAATGGGCTGAGATGGCGGGCAGTAATGTACACGTGCTCAGATTGCCGAGCGACTGAGGAGGCACGCAGGGCAAGCAGAGCAGGGGTGGCTTTTGGTGAGGCGAGGGAGGGGCCAGGCGGGGCGACAGGGTGAGCAGAGCAGCCTGAACCGAGCAGGGCTTGTTGAGGCAAGGCGAGGATGGTGGCGATGGGCGCACGGCGCAGGGCAGCAATGGGTGTGTGCAAGAGTTGTGAGCAGGGCTTTTGGTGGGGGCAGGGGGGAGGGTGGCAGGTGCCCTCCCCCAGGGGCCGCTGTAGGCAAAAGTCTAATTTGCCTAGTGGGTGGGCCGGCCCTGGTAACAAGCCAAGGCACTAATGAAATGTTTTACTCCCTGTCACTCAGTTCAGTCTAGTATTTCAGAATGCCCTTCCAAGAGGATATATGTTCTGACCATCTTAGTTCAAAGCTCATTGACATTTCCTAAATTCAAGTCTTTCTAAACTAAATTCAGTTCCTCAGCTAGCCACCATCACATCCCTGTCTCTTTGCCATGGGTACATCCCTGCCCTGTGATTTCTGAAGAGATCTGTTCTATACTATTTTTTTTAATTTTAAAATTATGGATAGGGACAGTGAATTAGCGGTAGAACACCTGCTCTGAAAAATGGAAGGTCCCAGATCAATTAATCAGATTAAGCTGCATTTCAAATTAAATGAGGTCAGGTAAGTAGGTGGTAGAAAGGACCTTTCCCTGCTTGAGAAGAAATGCTGCTAGTCAGAGCAGATAGCATTGGGTTACAGGGACCAAAGGTCTGATTCCATAAAAGGCAGCTTCACATATTCAGATGGTTTCTGCAGAGAAGCCATTGCTTACACCCATACTGGCTTACAAGTAGGTTTATGTGGCCAGAAAGGACTATGCAGAACATTTTGCACATGCTATTTTTTTAAAAAAGGCTTCCACCCAGATGACAGCAAAGGCGATAGTCTATACTTCTACAACTCCATTCAAGATTGTGCAGCCCATGCATGTTTATCGTTTTGAACTGAGTGATGGCTTGTGACCAAAGACATTCAAGGCTTCAGTTTGTAAGTTCTAGTACTGGAGAAACTATTAGCTAGATTACTTCAAGATCTGCAAACATTTTCAGCTGGAAGTTATACTTGATGCATCTGTTTTGCATGAAACCCTAGGGAAAATAAAAGCCATGTTCGCAAGTAGATCTACTGTTTGGAATGGGATAACTTACAGAGAAGTGATTGTAAAAATGTCCTGCCAAAATAAATATCCTCATTGTTTGCTTATCTATGACCTGTACCTTGTGAAGCATCAGCAGGGAAAGCTACAGTATGAGGAAAAAACATTCTGCTTTGCATGAATGGCATGGTAGGCTGTGGTGAGTCAGAGACCTGCAGTCTGCAGTCTTATCTTCACACAGAGTTGCTTGCCCAGGGGCTGCTCTGTTCTGGAATTCTAAAAGGTTTATGAAAAAGTATCACAGCCCAGTTCCTGACATCTCCTACAGTTTATTTCCAAAGACTATTTGAAGAAGAGTCTAGGGGATTTGATGATTCAGCTAGGAGCCTGCTGAAAAGTTAAAACAATGCATTGGCTAATAGAGCAGTGTATATTCTCCGCTAAACTCAAAGCTACAGACAACCCCCCCCCCCCAAGCATCATTAGTGCCTTGTATGAAATGCCTGGGGAAAATTCCTGCTTCATTTTTTAATACCTCCTACCACTAATATCATCATTAGTTCTTTCTTGATGCTATTGTAGCAGTAATTCTGATTCACCGTGGGTAACAAAACTACACAACTTTACTGTTGAATAGGAAGGAAAAGTGCCTGGCTCTGGAGGAAAGGGTGAATGGAAAGTCTGCTCACACCGTTTCCCTAAATTCCATTTTTGTTACTGGAGGGAGAGGATTCTTTCAACTTTAGCTGTTAAGGTTGTCTCATAGGCAGCTTGAATACCCTTAACCAGCTCACACTCTACAGAGCTTGGAAGCTAAGCAGTGTTGCCACTGTTAGTACTTGGATAGGAGACCACCAAGGAAGCTAGGGTTACTACACAGAAGAAGGCAATTGCAAACTACCTCTGTTCACCTCTTGCCTTGAAAACCCCATGGTACCTTTTTGTTTATTTTTTAAATTTATTTAATTTATACCCCACCCTCCCCGCCGAAGCGAGCTTGAAAACTCCATGGTACTGGGGTTGCCATCAGTGTTCCCTCTAAGCTGATTTAGTGTGAGCTAGCACACAGTTTTTTAGCCTCTGGCTCACACATTTTTGTGTTAGCTCAGGAAGGATGGCTCCAGAGCAAACTAATCGATGCAGTAGCCAAATCGCTCGCTCACAACTTTAATGCCAGTAGCTCACAAAGCAGAATTTTTGCTCCACAGCTTAGAGGGAACATTGGTTGCCATGAGTCAGTTGGGAGTGAAGGCATACAACTATTATTATAGCCCTGACCTGGGTATCCCAGCTAGCTTGATCTCATCAGCTCTTGGAAATTTGGCAGGGATGGGAGACCACTAAAGAAGTCTAAGGTTGTTACATAGAGGCATAGAGAAGTCTAAGGTTGCTACATAGAGGCAGGCAACATCAAACCACTTTTGTTTGTCTCTTGCCTTGAATATGGGGTCACCATAAGCCTGCTGTGACTTTATGGTTTTGTTTTGTTTTTTAAATGGGCACTGTAATGATTCCTTGGTTTTTTGTGTGTGTGTCTCTTTAAAAGTTTGGTTGCATGGCTGTGATAGATAGACTAGAGTGGTTGAGAGAGGCAAGTGTGGTATGATTGGTGGTTGACAGAGAGGGGGAGGGGTTTTGGAAGTGAATCTGGTTGGATGAGTATGTGAGTCAGTCAGGAGTTTGAGTTACAAGTTGACAGTTGATGTGTACAGTTTGTTCTGTGTGGAAGCAGTTAGAAGCGGACAGCTGCGGTTGTTCAGTGAGAAAGAGAAAGAGAGCTGAAAGCTGAGTGTATAGGAAAAAGTAAAGTTTAAGTGAAGAAAAGTTAAAAGAAAGTCTGAGTGTCATAACAAACTGGAGTGAAACAGTGAACATATATGGCATTGAGATAAACAAGTGTTACAAAGTTACATGAAAAGATCCCTGTCAGTGAGGGAAAAGATTGAGTGTGATACCAAAGCAATTGTACATAATTTACACATTACTAGTTACATTGTATCACCCTCTTATTTAGTATTTATTTCAATAAATCCTCTTTTATTCAAGTTTATACAAGCTCTGAATGAAATACTTCCCAGGACCACATAGTTCCTCATAAGCCTTGAACTCGGTCTACCAAACTAGTAAGAGCAACATTATAAGCATAAAAGTTTGGAAATCCTTAAAATTTCCTGGTGGCAGCAGAATCTACCCAGTTAAGCAAAATAAAGAGAACTTTTAAAGTGAAACTAGTCCTACCCAATAAGGAGGACGTCACAGGCACCTATCCATAAAATGCATAAGCAGCCATCCTTTACCAGGATGTGCCCTTAACAATCGTACACACTATAATTACAGTAGAGCAGCCTCTGAGTATCATCTTGAAGTGCTGGTACCAGAATTCCCTCCCCCATGTCTGTAGAAAATGGGTGTAATGGGGAGGCGGGGCTGTGGCACAGCAACACGGTTGGCACCAGGAATCGCTCCTGAATACCACCGGCTCTTTGTTTTAGAGGAGTTCTTAGGGGATTCCCGAGCTCCACTTTACCTCCTGGAGGGAGATCTGGTGCAGGGGACTTGATTCGGGGGGCCCCTTGAGGCAACAAGCTGATGGATAACCTGGATCATCCCAGAAGCAAGCAACGAAGTAGAGCAGTTATGGCAGCCATAACTGCACTAGCTGTGAATGCCCCGAAAGCAAGAGAGTTATATTGAGCCTCATTCACAACACTGATGAAGAAACACACTGTAAGTACCTGTAAAAGCAACATCGAAGAAACTGATGACCTCCTGGTTAAGCCTGGTTAAACCCCGTTAAAGTTTTAAAAGGACAGGAAAGGAAAGGTGAAACTCCCCCCTCCTTTTCTACGCAGAGCGGCCAGGACAATTTATGAAAACAAAGCCTATCTGAATACCGCTTGGGGCAAAGAGGGCTTACTGTTTGAACTTCTACAAAAGGATTATAAAGTTTCCTTTAGAAAAAGAAAGAGAGAGAGAGAGATTTCTAGAGGTGAATTCGTTTTTCTTGTGGCAACTTTTTATGACGTCATATGTTATTACTGAGAATGGAGGAGTTTATTGTGTCTAGAGCTGCAAAGCAAGTAAATGGTGTTGAAAGATTCTTGGTTGTGAATTACTCTATGAGAGGCACTATCTGGTATATGCGGTCAGCTTGAGGATTTGGTGGACAAATAAATTGTAGAGATTTTGAGCATTGCTGGGCTGAACTGAGACTTCTGCTATTGCATTAAGATGGGTGACCAGGACACACAGAAAAAAATGCCAGATGACATATGCTCAAACAGCTCCATAGAAACCAGCCTGTTGCAGTTGTCATGGGAGGAGCTTCAGACTTTAATTGTTGAAGCAGTCAATTTGGGTGTCAAAGAGGCTGTTGAACCAATACTAGACAAAAAAGGCGATATACCAAACCAAACTACAAGCAACATAAAGAAAGTCCAGCACCAAATAGTGCAAGAAGCACAACAACACTACAATCAAGATGACCTAACATATAGAGAAAAGGAATTTAAATATCAAAATGGGCAAGATGCAGGACAGCACTACAATCAAGCTGATTTAACTTACAGTGAGGAATCCCTACAACAAAGTGGACAAGATGTAAAACAGTACTACAATCAAGATGATTCAACCTACAGTGACAATAACAGACTTAACAAAACGTTGTTAAACTGTGGAACCCCCAAAGTGATAAAGGGGAAAATATTTCAGAGAGAAGATGAAACAGAATTTATGGAACCCTTAACTACCCTAAAAATTGAATATAGATGGCAAGTCCTAAAAGAAACCCTCTTTACTTACAAGAGAAAGAGACATAGAATTAAGACTCTATTGAAAACAAGAAACTACAAAAAGAAGAAAAGGATTAAGCTCTACAAATAAGTTTGGTTTAGGGAAATAAGTTTGCTTAAGTGTAACTGTTTAAGATGGGCTAGGGAATCTCTCTGTACATATAACTGATCAATATTGGCTATAATTGAATCTTTCTGTTTGTATATTTACAAAACTATAGTCCAGAAGGGAACATAAATTTTAATTGACTTGGGAAGTCTTAGAATAGATCTTATTATTAAGTATAAGACAAGAAATTGAAAAAAAAGAAAAAAAGGGATCATTCTATAGAATATTAATGAATGTGTATTTGATTAAGATTGGATAAAGAAGTATATTGGAAAATTTTGATTTTGATTTGGATGCCTATAATAGAAGACTGCACAGATGGCAAACTTATAAAGATATTAAGGACTTAATTTGATTTTTAAAAGGTGTTCTATAAATACAATGGGTTTAAGGATCTTATGAATTTGTGTAATTGGGGAAGAATATATAGGGAATATATATAATAAAGGGAAAAGTAGGATAGAATTTATAAACAAAGGTAGCGTGATGTAAGAATTAGACCAGAGAATTTTCTTTTATTGTTGTCAAAATAATTAGCATAAATAGAATGAGAAAAGCATATGATTATGGGAAAAGGTATAAAATTAAATATAGTTTATAGAAGACTGTTGTAGAAGAAAACAGAATAGGTATTGTTAATTAATAGAGATGCAAATATTATAGAACGGTGATTATGTAATTTTAAGGTATATCCAAAGTTAGATTTATAGAATAAGATAGTTAAAAATATTGATTGCAAAATCTAGATTTGCAAAATATTAGGTGACCATATGGTGGGGAAAATAGCATATAGATATATATGTATGAGGTGATTTAAGAGATATGATGTTATTATTACTCTTGTGCATGTTTGTTTGTATGTCTGTTTGTTTAAAATAATAAAAATTATTATAAAAAAAAGAAAATGCGTTTAAAGGGAGGCCTGGGTTAAAGTGGGGAAAGGGTTGCTTGTTCTCTCTCTCAGTTCCTGGAATTCTGCTCCCTTGAAATCTGTTACATCTTCAGGCTGAATTCCTAGGAGAGGGATTCAGGGATCTTAAATGGGATGGAACTGCCACAATACACTTATCCTTCATGAAAATGCTGTCAGAATTGTTGTGAGATTTAATGTGATAATGTATATGAACTCTGAAAGGACAATATAAATGCAAAGTCTGGTATTTTCATGATCACAGGGAAATACCATTTAGAAATGTGCAGATAATTGTACTAAATGTATACTGCTGTCCTGTTTTACTAGCTACATGTCAAGATGACATTGTGGTTTAGTCCAGATTCTGAAATTTGGGGTAATTTTCTTATACAGGAAATATGGGCAGAGAAACAAATATTTACATTAGATCAATTAACTGAACAAGACGATTTCTAGGGTGACTCGCGCTGGAACATCAGTGACAGGTAGTAGTAGAATCTTTCATAACAAACATTGATATTTAGATTACCTTGGATCCCTTTAAAACTTTCAAATAAAACCATGGGTAGTACTCCAGACTGCTGGAGATATGGAAATAGCATGGATTCACTGGTGTACATGATGTGGGATTGTCCTGTTATTTGGGGCTTCTGGACAGAAGTCTGTATACAAGTAAACTTAACAGCAAAAATAGGTCTAAAATGTTCAGATGTAAATGTCTTGTTCAGATATGAGGTCTACTTGAGGCCAAAAGGCTGGTGTGATAATTTTATTTTGTGGAAGCTCACTGGGTGATTTTGGACTAGTCACATACTTACTTTCATACCTCACAGGGTTGTTGGGCAGATACAAAGGAGAATAATGTAAGCTGCTTTGGTCCCCACTGTGGATAAAGGTGGGGTAAAAAATTACCAGGCCAGCCACAGCTTCTTCTTCCCATCCCCATTGCTGTTGTCATCCCCAGGGCCACCACGGTCCCCCCAACTGCCAAGAATGCAGGCCCACCACAGCTTCCCCCATCACTGCTGCAGAAGCTGGTTCCACCGTTCTGCTATCTACCCCCACACACACACTATTTTTGCAAATCATGCAAGTCCCAGCATGTCTCCCGGTCCCCCATTGCTGGGCTCCCCAGAGCTCCTGGGCACTCCTCATCATTTCCACTGCTGCCACCTGGAGAAAGTATGTGTGTTGTCTGCACATGCAGGGCCGGCCCCAGCTTATTTTGCACCATAGGCGGGGATCCCTTCTGGCGCCCTCCCACCACCAGTGCGCCCAGCAATTTAAAAAAATCAATGCATTTTAGGAAGAATAAAAACCACAAATAATCAAGAAACTCCTAGAGTACAGGGCCGCGTGGTTTGGTGCCCCTAAGGGCCGGTCTGCTCTAGGCGATCGCCTAGTCCGCCTAGTGAGTGAGCCGGCCCTGTGCACATATGCAGACAATGGTTAGGGGGTGATTTAATCTCCCAATTTTTTAGTTTCAGATTTTTCTGCAAACCCAGGGGGTCCCCCATGTTTGCAGAAACATCTCTTTGCTGTCAGTGTGAGAGATAGCCAGTGTGGTGTAGTGGTTAAGAGTGTAGGACTGATATCTGGAAGTCCCCAAGTTAAAATCCCTACTCATGCCATGGAAGCTCTCTGGGTAACCTTGGGACAGTCACACTCTCTCAGCCTAACTTACCTCACAGATTTGTTGTGAGGATAAAATGGAGGACAGGAGAATGAAGTAACTCACTCTGGGTCTCCACTGGGGAGAAAGCTATTGTATAAGATTTTGATATCCACAGATCAGCCCACCCTTGCCTATTAGATATATAGATGATGATGTGGTGGTAAGGCTAAAATTACAGAGAATGAAGAATGGTGTTGAACAGAACCTGCATGTGACAATGTGGATATATTTGCAAGTGCTGAAACTGCTAGAAACAGGAGGTACTTTTTGGCACCCATGAATGAACACAACATTAAGTAAGTAGTTTAGATGAGCCATAAGTGAAATCACAAGAGTAAATTAAGGCTTGCAGAACACATTTCAGCATGTAAGTATTTAACTATACTGAATTTCCTAAAATTCAGTTATCATCCACATAGAATCATAGAGTTGGAAGGGATCTCCAGGTTCATCTAGCCCAGCCCCCTGTGCAATGCAGTAAATTCACAAATACCTCCCCCCCACCTGAGTGACCCCTGTTCCACACTTAACAAGTGCACAGCTAAACTGATTAATCTAGCTTCTGATGTTCCTGAAAAGATATGATTTGGGTACAGTACTCCACCCGCTTCTCACAGTGCTTACTGTGATGTGCTCCACCTGAAGTAGCTTTTGAAGGCATCTCAGAAACTTCAGATGCTCCAAAATGCTGTGGCAAGAGTGCTGACAAGAGCATGTTGCAATAATGATGTTATTCCTACACTTAAAAACATGTATTTAGCTTGGTTAGCAGGGAGGGGAATCCTTCTCCATGTGCCCTCCTCCACCTTCTGAAAGGAGAATGGTCTCCCCCTTGAGTTATGCCTGATATGTCGTGTGTGTGTGTGTGTAGGCATGCAGTGAAGATGTGGCTGCTTCATATTAATCTTGGGTGAGTTTATTTGGTTGATTTATTGAAAGAAACCCGTGGTCCTTCTGTTGCATTCTCAAAGATCCAGAATTGCTCTGTATATCTGTTTTTATTTGTGGCTGATCTCATTACATTTAGGTAGTGATTTAAGATTATTTATACGTTTTATGCGACTGTTTAAAATATATTGTCAGATGTTTTGTACTTGAGGAAAAACAGGATAGAAATTGAGTTAAATTAAATATTTCCTGTGTCAACAAAAACAAGCTTTCTTGCAAATGTGCATCAAACGTTTAGGGGAAGCAGGAAGTCTTCTTGGATTTGGAACAAAAATATCTCACTCTCCCTGCCTTGGTTTTCTTGTCTGTAATATTATGTTAAACTCTGTGAATATGTATGGAGAATTATCAGTGGTCTATTATGCACGGGTGTTTTGCCTAGCTTTCACCGTGCATGTCCTTTGGGTTTTCTTTTTCACTGTGCATGGATTTGCCTCCTTTCAGCACTCAGTTCGCTTTCTGGTTGCTGTTTTCCTGGGTTTTCTGAGAGTGGTTTTTCTCTTGCTCCGCTTCCAAGCCGAACGTAATTCAAAGGCTAACAGAGTCCCTGGGATTTTTCCACACCGCCCTTTTCCTGCCCCTTGAAGACCTCTCCACCGACCACAATGAGGTCATTCCTCCCACTCTGCACCTTCTGCCATCCTCCCCCCCTTCAGTGGTATACAGGATCCATTTCCCCCTCATTTTAAAAATTTTAATTTTTTTTACTAGCGGCATTAGGCTATCACTGGTCTTGGATCACTCAATTTTTAAAAAATTAAAATGAGGGGGGAAAGTTTAAAAGGAGCTGTGTGAGGTTTAGTTCCCTGCTGGTATTGAAAGGGGGACCAGAGAGGAGGCAAATGGTAGTGTCCCCAGTGCGCAAAAAAAAAAAAAAAGGATTTCAGTGCTGCATGCAAACAAAATAAAGGGGAGGATCCTCAGCGCAGAATGAAATTGACATGAAATGTAAAGAGAAAGAGACACTGGAATGAGAAGCCTAAAGCTTTGAAAACATTTTTCCTTTACTGCTTTAGTTAACAAAGTTTGGGGAGGAACCATTTTGGCAGTCTCTGAAAACCAAACATTAAAATGGAGGCTGAACCACATGGACCTTCTGCAACCTGCCATACTTAAGAATCGCTTGGGATACAGAAACAAAAAGTATGCGGAGTGCAGACTTGGAGACACAGCTAAGTATCCATAGCATGCCATGCCCATCCTGTGTAAACAAGTGTGGCTCTCCCCAGTGAGGGACTTCATCACCCCAGAGTTCTGTGGGTGGAAGATGGCACTGAGCTCCCACAGGTGACTTGACCAGCTGCTGGAAGACACGAGTGCCTAGCTGAAGGCGCTGGAGTGCAGGACAATCTTGCTGCTGGACGGGCCAGCCCTGAGCTCTCAGAGTGAGGCAAGCGGCCAGCTAGAGGGCCCCGTGTGGCTCTCGTTGGACCTGACCAGCTTCTCCCTGGAGGATGTGGTGGTGCAGCTGGATGGCAGGAGGCTGAAGGTGACAGCCAAGTGGGAGACCCAGAGCTGGGTGCCAGATGGCTGCTGCACTCGTGACTCCTGGGAGATGCAGCTGCCTGAT
The DNA here is from genome assembly GCF_001447785.1 of Gekko japonicus. Classification (NCBI taxonomy): domain Eukaryota; kingdom Metazoa; phylum Chordata; class Lepidosauria; order Squamata; family Gekkonidae; genus Gekko; species Gekko japonicus. The sequence goes on from NW_015159715.1 coordinate 1,359,591, forward strand.
GATGCCAACCTGAAGGCCATGGCCTGCATCCTGTCTGCTGAAGGGCAGCTCCTCATCCAGACCCCACGCCTAGCCCAAGTGAGGCTCATCCCCATCTGCTGCATGGACAAGTCCGTTGGGAAGGAGAAGTGGGTAGAGGATGGCAAGGAGGTGCCAGCAGAGAAGGCAGGTGGAAGGGGAACAGTGACTGGGGGGGGAGGACTGGCAAGGGCAGACTGTGGTGTGTGTTCCCACCCCCGTTGTGCTTCTTGTGCTGCCCCCTTCCAGCAGTTCTGTGACTTTCTAGGCTCAGAGGAGCCCCATTGTTGGAGAGACTTGTTGCATAACTGTTAGATTCTAGTCTGGTGGCAGCTTAGAGACCAGCAAAAGCTTTCCAGAGTCAAAGCTGTCTTGCAGCAGAAACAGACATCTCTGAGTCCTTTTATTCCAGCCAGAAGCAGGGAGGGATGTTGCTGTGGTTTTTGTATGTTTTGAGTACTTGTCAAGAAATAGATTTGCTGTTTTTTCCAGTGCTATTTTTCACTCTTCTTCACTTTCATTATTGTAACTTTGTGTATTGACTATTAGTATGTTGATTGCATAGCCATAGATCATGGTGTGTTGTGGTTAGAGTGTCTGACTGTGGTTTCCGAATCCTGCTTGACCATGGAGATCTTGCTTGGCCATGGAGAGAAAGGATGGGGAGGAGGAAAAGACCCACGAGGACAGTCCGTGGCAAATCCTTCCCCCTCTCCAGTTTTCCCTTCATTGATGCTGCACCTATCTAGCATGCAAATTTGCAAGGAAGGGCAGGAAACCCTCGTTACTATGCAGCTGTGCTAGAGCATCGGTAGGGCTTTTTTTTAAAAAAAAAAAGAGGTGCCAGAACTCTCAAGAGGGAAATGAAGTTCTCAATCTGTATACTGAAAACTCATGAACTTTTAAACATTTGAAAAAGAATTTTGTCCAACATGTTCCGGAACTCCATTTCAGCATGTTTCCCCAGAAAAAAGGCCCTGGGCATCAGCAAAAATACCCCCCCTTTTTTTTAGAATTTAGCAGCACAAGACTAAATAAACTCTCCAGAGCTTCTGCCAGAGGATTCCTCCCCCATACAAATTGCAGTCCTGTGCACAGCATGGTGGAGTTGCAGCCTTCTTTGCACAGGCACACACGCGCATGCACACGCACACACACACTTCTCCCACTGAGTGGAGGACATCTTGTGTGGGTGTTTCCAACCCCTTCCTTAGGGAGGCAGGAACAGAAA
>NW_015159715.1:1360904-1379916 GCF_001447785.1 Gekko japonicus
ACAATCTGGAAAAAGCAATTGTTAATTTCATAAAAAGTCTGGTCAGTTTCAACAGTAGGTTTTCCCCCTTTGCCTGCTTTCTTTTCTATTCACTTTAATTCAGTGAACTAATGCTAAAATGCAAAACCTGAACCAGGAGGATGTAAATGGAAGGTGCACAACTGTGATAGGGCAATTACATAGACTCCACCCCCCACATGTCACAAGTGATGTTCCACCCCAATATAGAAAAGTGGAATTTTTTCATTATAGCTGTAGAATAAATACACTGGAGGAAAAAGAATGGTGCATAAGGTGGGCACAGAATCCGAAGTCAAGATTAAAGGCTTACTGCACTGAAACTCTGCAGTAAGATGTGCATGCATAATGGGCCAGTGTTTGGTTTGAAAAGGCCCTGTTACAGTTCAGATCTGAAGCGGAACATACCCCTTCTCCCACATCACAATGACAGAATAGCTGTATTCATACGTATGACCAAATCTCCTATTATAAATGTATCTAACCATAAAGTCAGTCTTCAAGTACAAAAATACATACAAGAAAAGAATGGTCAGTATAAGATAAAAATACTTTGTAATTGAATACAGGATCTCATCTTGGTCATGTATAACCTTACCAACTAAACCCTGCCATGTGATGATAATGCATAGACAATTCAGATTTATACATCACTATATGAAATTTCACTGGGCACATGAATAGTCAATAACAGAGTTTACATACTAAATAAAATGCATTATATAATGAAGCAAAGTAGAAATATCTTATGGATGGTTTAGGTGCATTGTTGCCATGGTAACTAGGTGCATTTTACCTGTTGAGCAATCTATATCAGGACTATGTAACTTTGCACTTAATAAACAATAATTCTGTAACAAGGTAACCCACATTTTGTGCCACCAACCCCTCCCCCTGTGGAATTGCACACATTATAAATTGCATTTATTCTGCTTCTGCTAATCATTTGGGAGGGCCAGGAAACTATGCAGGAAACCGAATACTAAGGGCAAAGTCCTAACAATTAGGAATTACAAGCTTAATTTCCACAACCATAAAGAAGAAACATTAATCCCTTGTGATTTCAGTGGGAGGCCTTGCTTTAAAAATTAAGTGATAGCTTTATATTGCCAAAGGCCACACTTGTGTGGAACAAACAATAGTTCTGATTATTATTGCACATTTAAATATTAAAGTATAGTTAGGACTTTGAATAATCTTTTAACCTATTCAAAAATGTAAACCCAAGTGAATGATTTGAAAACACATAGCATCACATAGGTACTGTGATGATAGCTTGTAGTCATTGGAACATCAACTAAATGACAAGAAGCAAGCCTGTGGCTACAACTAAAGTTTCAAGGATGGGGAAAAGGGAAAGAAAAAAAATGAAATGTGGCTTATTTATACATCACCAGTTAGAACAGAACTAGGGGTATATTCTGCACTGCACTATCAAAGAAACATCTCCCAAAGTAGATGGCCTCCATCACTTGCATACTCCAGTGCAGCTGATTCACATCACTTATAGGTAATGTTTGGAAACACAGGTAAAGGCAAACAATTCACATTTGTGGACTTGTCACAACTGCTTTACAGTATTCTTGCTCAGAAGTTCATATCCTTCAAAAAAACTTGTTATATGAACAAAAATAATCGGAACAAAAACCACAACTACCGTAATTCATCTACAATGATCTGTATGAAGCTTCACACTTACGGTATAGTGGCCAAACAAAGGGGCTACGGCATAAACAAGTGTTTTAACAATAGCATAATGTGTTTTAAAAATAACATAATGTTCAGCAGCTGAATTTATTGCAGAGAAGTCATATTACCCATACCTCAGATTACATGACTGAAAATGTGTAATTTAGAATGCTACATGCGATGTGTTTGAAGGCATATCAGAGCAATTTATTGGCTATTACCTAGGCCATCAGTGGTAAAAATTAATATTTCTTTATTAGACTTAACATGCAGACTGTGTGTCCAGTGCTGCTCTTTAGTCTGGAGATCAGTTGTAATTCTGGGACAACTCTAAGCACCACCTGGAGGTTGGCAACCCTAAAGGAGAGCAACTGAATTAGTAACTAATCCTAGTCATGCCTTTCTAATGGTGTACATATTCTTAGAATTGTACTATACTTGAAGTAACAAGTTGGAGGAGGAGAATAAAGTATTTTATACAGCCATCAAATGGTATTAACATGGGAAAGAAATGTTCATAGGTGGTTTGCCATTGCCTGTCTCTGCATAGCAACCCTGGTTTTCCTTTGGTGGTCTCCCATCCAAATACTGATCCTGGCCAACCCTGCTTAGCTTCTGAGATCTGATAAAATCAGGCTAGCCTGGGCTTTCCAGGTCAGGGCACTGCACACTTACTGTATGTAAAAATAAAAGACCTGGTTTGGTGATAGATATTTTCTGTTCCCTATTCTTAAAATAGAGAAATAGAAACATATCCAAATGTTAAGTATCAAGGAATTCATAAACTGGTGAAGGACCATCCATGGTAACAAATCTCAAAGAGATATTAATAGAGATAGTCTTCTAGAGCCACTTCTAACTACATCAAAAACTTTGTCTGTAATGAACATTTTACATGCTAAGGATAAGGATGGAATCCATCTTGACTCCCAAAAGTAGCTATGAGCATACGGCATTGAACTCAGTAGGGTTATCCCTGGATACAGAAAACAAGGGAATGGATTATTTCTAGGGTAGCCAGGTCTTACCTTGCTCCTGGGAGGGGGCTCCAGGTGTTGCCAACATCAGGGGGTGATGCTCAAGTTTTGGGCAAAACTCTATGGTTTTTTGCCCTCAAAGAAAACAAAGAAGAGATTGGATTTATACCCCACCCTTCACTACCCAAAAGAGTCTCAGAGAGGCTTATAATTTCATTTCATTTCCCCTCCCCACAACAGACACCCTGTGTAGTAGATGGGGCTGAGAGCGCTCTTTTGAGAACTGCTTGTGAGAGAACAGCTCTGAAAGAACTTAAAACTGACCCAAGGTCACACCAGCAGCTGCATGTGGAAGAGTGGGGAATCAAACCCAGTTCTCCCAGATTAGAGTCTGCACACTTAACCACTACACCAAACTGGCTCACCAAACCATGGAGTTTGCCCAAAAACTAGAGTGTCACCCCCCTGACATTGGCAACGTGATGATGTCACTTCCGGGTGATATCATTGTGAGAGGGACATCATGTGGCGATGTCCCTGTTTGGGGGTGGGGCTTCCCTGCCGGCCAGCTGGATTGCAGCGGATTGGAGCCCCAAAGACTGAGAGATCCCCTGGCCAGACCGGGTTCTGGCAACCCTAATTATTTCTAATAGCTTACAGCTCCAAGAACTATATGATCTATCTCTAATTACCATATTTAGGGATATGTAAGAGTCAGGGTTTAGAGGATTGTGTTTTGTTCATATTTCTTTTTATCTTTGTGTTTGAAAATGCAGTTTGTGCTTTGTATTTTTGTTAAAATTCTTTTCATTTTTAATGCAGTCATTCTGATAGCTGTAACTCATGTTTAACCCCTGTTCAGTCCACACGTACTAGGAGCAGAAAGGGGAGGAACAGTGGTTTAACTCTGCTTCACTAGAGTGTTGTCCTCCCTCAGTATTCAGTGCAGAAGAATAGGAAGATACAACATGGAGCTAAGCCTTTAAGCCACAAAGTAGCCTAAGTTGTCTGAGCTCTAAACTTCAGTCTGGAAGCCTAAAAGAAAAGTTGGTTAGCTGGTGGTGTCAAAGATACCCACACAAGGGGGGTGGGACGACGTGGAGAAGCCTATCTTGACATAAGACCCAGGGCAGCTGCGTATTTTCCTCTCACCAGCACCAGACAGAAATAGGTGCTCACGGAGACCTACTCCCAAGGAAAGTGTTCTTACAATGCCACTGCCAACGAGCAGTTCTAAGCAGATTTACTCAGAATTCTACACAAGTCTATTCAATGGGGCTTATTCCCAGGACAGTGTTCTTAGGGTTGTCGTGTCAGTCATGACTAGTATAAATTGATCAGGAGCCTGGACAGAGGACTGATTCCAAACACTGTGGTTCCTTTAAAGAATAATAATTGTACAATATCTATAAAAATGTGTTGGAATCCAAAATGCATGTGAATTTTGCAGGTAAGATTTGTGATGAAGAGGTAGGAATGTGGTCTCCTGCTTGCAGATCTTCAGTAGATTCTGCTTGTATGTATATTGCTTCCAGTGTGTATTCTTCACTGGGTCCTTATCCACAGTGATATGGGTTTTCTGGGGGGGAAATTTCAAATGCCTTGTTAGCTTGTACCTTTTGACTTGTATTTAATAAACAAAAATTTAAAAGTACCCTATGCTAATTTTGTGCCCCAATATGAGTAAATATTTAATTAGGGGAAAGTATGACTTAAGCGTTATGTTCAAATTCAAAACTTTCTATGGAAAATCATTTTATTTGAATACTACTTCTTAATTTTTAAAGACAATGTAACATGTGCTTCCTTTATGTTGTTTAAAATAAAACCTAAAGGCATGGGAAACTGTTGATTAAGTAATTTTAGCGAACCACCAGAATTGTGCATGATATGCCAAGGATGTGCTTGTCCTCTTATCTGTTTCAACAGTATTTATGCTGTCTTCCATGGAGGTCACCGATGCCTCTCAGTTTCACCCTCTGTAGCATGACTTTCATTACTTGTTTGTTGCCTATGAGACTGGTGATTACAATACACTTCACATAATGTGAGAGGAAATGTACAGATGAGAAGTTTGTCTTTGGTTTTGATTGGATTTGCACAGCTAATCAGATCCATGCATAATTTGATCTTTTTAGATTTCTTTTAGATTTAGGATTATGCATTTGTGGTTTTATCCCCCCCCCAACTCCGCTTATAAATCAATAAAACATACCAATACTCTTTGTCACAGTTCCTATGGATTATCACCTGCAAAACAATAATTATAACTCTGAAACTAATACACTTGCATCGCAATGACATCCATTAATCATTATCGAATGTGATTTAAAAATAAATGTTTAGCAATGGAAGATTTTCTGTTGAACATAATACACTGGAAAAATTTCTGCCCCACATTTCTGCTTCTCCATGGAATAAAAACCAGATGTTAGAATGGCCTACAGAGCCATGATAGCAGTGCTCTTTTATGGAACTGATCAATGTATAATGGTCAATGACCATAAAAGAAAAAAGCTTCTTCCAAATGTTGATGTTTTTGTTTACCAGTTATGGATTACAAGAACACTGAATTGAAGAATGACTCCTTGGGAGGGAAATGACAAAAATGTCATGGACTATGGCAATGTATGGACAATTGGCTGTTGCACTACTCTCATTAATTTAACTGAAACATCCAAAGGAACTAGTCCTCAAGACTGTGCTCTAAAGTTTTGGTTTATTGGTAATTATTATCTTGGAGATATATATAAATATACATATATACATATAAATGTGTGTGTCTGTGTATTATTTGTTAGGTATACTCTTATTCACTTACATTTTGCAATCTAATATCTTAACCTTTCACTTAACCTTTTAGATATCATTGAGTGTAGCAGGTTTAACTTTATTTCTAGGCAGATAATTCTGATTATGTTAATCTCATTCCTCAATACAATTTAATATATTTTCCAAAAAAAAGTTAGCGTGTCTAGTATTTATTGGATTATCATGTTTTACAGGAGATGCACGGCTGAGAGATCAGACAGGGGTTCTCTCTGAGCGACGTGGTTCCTATCCATTTATAGATTTCCGTCTTCTCAACAGTAAGTACATCACTGCTTGGGAAGTGGGATAATATGGGGAAATTAAGATGACAATTGAAGTTGTATTTATATACATACATACACAAAGTAAGAACTATTTTCTATACTTCATGTCCACTAATTATGTTCTGTTTTGACTTTGTAGGTGCTTTTTTCACTTGTTTTCACAGTATATATGCTCAAGGAATACCCTGTTTAATGCAATTGCCACTGCAGAAGAAAGGCAAAGTCAGGATGTTGGTGAAATTTAACCATCAACTGTTAGTCTTTGTTGGGTCTACGTGTTAGAGTTGCACAAAGGAACTAGTCCTCAAGACTGTGCTCAAAAAGTTTTGGTTTATTTGTAATTATTATCTTGGAGATATATATATATATAAATATACATATATACACATATAAATGTGTGTGTCTTTGTAGTATTTATTAGGTATACTCTTATTCACTTACATTTTGCAATCTATCATATCTTAACCTTTCACTTAACCTTTTAGATATCATTGAGTGTAGCAGGTTTAACTTTATTTCTAGGCAGATAATTCTGATTATGTTAATCTCACTCCTCAATACAATTTAATATACTTTCCAAAAAAAAAAGTTAGTATGTCTAGTATTTATTGGATTATCATGTTTTACAGGAGATGCACGGCTGAGAGATCAGACAGGGGTTCTCTCTGAGCGACGTGGTTCCTATCCATTTATAGATTTCCGTCTTCTCAACAGTAAGTACATCACTGCTTGGGAAGTGGGATAATATGGGGAAATTAAGATGACAATTGAAGTTGTATTTATATACATACATACACAAAGTAAGAACTATTTTCTATACTTCATGTCCACTAATTATGTTCTGTTTTGACTTTGTAGGTGCTTTTTTCACTTGTTTTCACAGTATATATGCTCAAGGAATACCCTGTTTAATGCAATTGCCACTGCAGAAGAAAGGCAAAGTCAGGATGTTGGTGAAATTTAACCATCAACTGTTAGTCTTTGTTGGGTCTACGTGTTAGAGTTGCGGTGGGGGTGGGGGGGGACTTACTAGGAGCAGGGGGGAGGCCAAGGCTATGTTGCTGGTAATGCAACAACGCCAGTTCTGGCATGTACCAGAAGTGATGTCATCACACTAGGATGTCAAAAAACACAAACTGGGAAAGTTGCTATCATATGAAAAAATGTATTAGAATAGTAAACACATCAAGTGTGCAAATGGAAATACATTTATAAGACATACAATATTACAGACCAACAGTTCTCAGTGTCAACAGTTTTCCAACAATTTACAGTCCAACAATATCAACTAATTACGAAGAGTCCGGCTTCAACTTTGTTTCGATGGAAAACTTCATCAGAAGTGTTTACCAGCAGCCATTATGTATTTGAATCCTATTTTGCAGATGAACAAAACATTCTCTATGTTGCTATGCAGTATACTATCTGGGACTAGCCCTTCAATAGGCTTAAAAACTGTAGTAGCTGTAAGAACTCCACATAGAGATTTGCCCACGTATAAAAAGTTTTTAACTTTTCCATCGAAACGAAGTTGAAGCCGAACTTTTCATAATTTGTTGATACTGTTGGACTGTAAATTGTTGGAAAACTGTTGACACTGAGAACTGTTGCCTTGTAATATTGTATGTCTTATAAATGTATTTCCATTTGCACACTTGATGTGTTTACTATTCTACTGCATATTTTTTGCATATGATTTCCATATCCTGGGAGGTTTCTTCTGTGTTGTAATCACACTGGGATGTCCCAGCAATACTATTTGGGCAAAAGCTCTATAGTAAAAATGGCTTCTAACATAGAGTTTATGCCCAAATACCAGAGTGTCACCCGGATGTCGCCAACATGATGACATCACTTCCAGTACACACCGGAAGTAATGTCACCATGTTGCCAGCAACGTAACCTGGGCCACCTTCCTGCTCCTGGTAAGTCCCCCTTCTGGCCAGCTGATCAGGGATGGGACCTGTGGGTGATCCCCCACCTCCAGCGGGTGCTGGCAACCCTCACACATATTCATTTATGTTCTGCAGTTCATCATACTTTAACCTTTCATTTATGATCCCCTTTTTAAAAACCTCTTCCCATCATTAATCTGCCTACAGCCATATATCAGTGCCTATTATTGTGATTCCCACTACTGACATGAAGCATGTGTATAGGAAAATACAATATACAGTTGTGTAAGACCTCATGCATACAACATTCCCCTTCAGCATATCTTCTCATAAAAGTAGGAACATGAGTTTCAGTGTCTGCAACGGAATTCTTAGGCAGTCCATGGATCTAGCTATTTGGCGGTGGTTTGTACAAATCATGCCTTCTGTAACTGAACATTCATGGGGGCCATTCTGTGATGGCCAAGAGAAAAAGAGTAGAATCTTTGCAGCTTCCTGATATTTGATATCTGAAAAAAAACTAAGGTGGTTAAATAAGGTAGACGAAATGTGCTCTTAAAACCCTAGTGCCAGATTCCAAAAAGTTTTAGAATAAGAAATTCTGATTAGTTCTGGAACATTTATGGAGTCATTTTCCTTCCATAAATTTGTGGGATCCTGGAGCATGATTCACCCACATAATGTTCCACGTGTTTTACAATTCTTTATTCTGTTAGGGAGAGCTGTGGTTTGTATAAACTAAACAGAATCCCATCTGTGGAGATACAAGGCACTCTGTACACTGTCTAGTGTAAATTTCAAGTGCTCCAGTATCGAACGTTTACTTCATTCACTTTTTCTTTTATTGGCGCTTAGCCTAGCTTGGCTTCATCAAAGGATTCTTACTGGTAAGGCAACAATAATTTAATTCTCTGATTGACTTAAGTTGTTTAGTGAGTCACTGAACCAGATCCTTTCAGTGACTCAATCTTGGTGATTAAAATTATCTTTCATTACCCAATGATGTAGTCTGTCAATGACTGATACAGCACATTTTTTGATTGCCTTCATTAGGATCAAGAGGGAATTCCATACGGTGCAATTGCACTGGATTGGTGAATCACAGCACAGCACAGTGTGAACAGAACTGGATGTGCTTCCACCTGGTGTACGATTCAAACTGAGAAGATGTTTTTAAGCATCAAAGTTTTAACCCAACCAGGAGCTTAGATTTAGGAACAATCTTAATTTACTCCACTGTCAGTACATATCAGAAACACCAAGAAAGCCCCACATCCTATATTAATTATTTTCACACCACAAAATTCTCCTGCAAGCCATTTTTGTGCAAATCCAGGACTGGAATGACGATTTTACCAGCAATTGGTACTGCTCAGTCTTTTATATCGCAGGCCTAAGGACGGGTTGTAGGTATGGTTCTGCCGCTGCATGTCCCTTTCTGCACTGTGCATAAGTATTGAAGCCACCTGCCGAGGGAGGAATAGTTGAGGCAATACAGAAAACAGGTACATGTGGGGGCATGGCGAATCATTTGCAGCACTCACAGCTTGAGGGAAGAATTATACATTATTCTTTTCCTTAGCTCCCTCTTTGTGCAAACCACCCTGTTGTGGGGTTGCCCACTTGTTTTTCTGTGTGTTCCTAATGTGAGGCCAGAGAGACGTAGCTGTGTGCCCTGTCATCTAAGATATAGATATCCTGGCTGGGTTTGATGTAGTGCTTAGGAAAGCTGTGATTGGCTGCAGGCTTAGTTGGTATCCATAGCTGCACTGTGGCTTGGAGGTGTGACAGGATGTTACTGGCAAGCTCTGTATTTTCAGTCTCTTATTTTATTCTTCTATGGGAATTTTCACAGTTACCCCAGTGCAAGGGGCAGGGAGCAAGCTGGGAAGGCTTTGGATATACCTGTCTGAGGTCCCTTCCTCCTCGAACCCCAGCCTCCCTGGGCTCCACCCCTCAAATCTCCAGGAATTTTCCAACCTGGATTTGGCAACCCTATCTCCTTCCCACCCAACAGCCAAACTAACTTTATCTGCCCCTCTGTCTTCAGCTTTGTGTCGCCTCTCTCCCTGCATCATCTATCTAAGAAAACCTTGGTATTTCTCCACTTTGGGGACCGAAGCAGCTTACATTATTCTCTTCTCCTTTTTATCCACACAACAACCTTGTGAAGTAGGTCAGTCTGAAAGTATGTGACTGGTTGAAAATCACCCAGTCAGCTTCAACAGAAAAGATGGCGATTTGAACCTGGGTCTCACAGACCCTGCTCTGCAGCTCTAACTGCTACTGTCTTTCATAAGGTGGCTGTTGTTGAACAGTAGCAAATAGCCAGGCCTAGTTCAGTCATGCAAGTCGGGTGGTATCAAGTCACCCAGAGGTTGCTTCCGGGCCTAGGGTTGCCAGCCTCCAGGTGGGACCTGGAAATATCCCAGAATTACAACTGAACTCCAGACAACAGAGATCTGTCATACTGGAGACAATGACTGCTTTGGAGGGTGGATTCTGTGGCATTGTAATCAGCTCAGGCCACTCCCCTCCCCCAAACCTGACCTCCTCAGATTTTACCCTCAAATCTCCATTAGGGTTGCCAACCCCCCCCCTGTTTGCCAGGGGTCCCCCATTTTGGGAGGGGGGTTCAACCCGCCGCCGGCCAAATGGCCGGCGGGGCAAGCCCCCCCCCCAACACGTACAGGCACTCCCCTCTCTCCCTAAGGAAACTGCTGTTTCTGGAGATCCAGCGCGCGGGTGGTGGGGAAGCGGACGTCCCTAATGTGACGTCATCACGTCGGGGATGCCCCGCCCCCTCCAGGAGCACCCCCAAAGTCCTCCACTGAGGGTGGAAGATGGCAACCCTAATCTCCATGGATTTTCCAACCTGAAGCTAGGAACCCCAGCCAGGCCTGGCCCCAATGAGTTCTCCCTCAAAGGTCAAAATATGCCTGGAGATCGCCCTGTCCCCTCCATTTTTAATCACAGAAACTGAAGCCTGTAATACTGTGGTAGCCTGCCACTGAGAGAATTTGTTGCTTAAAGCAACAGGTGCTCCTTTTATCATTTTTTGATATTTTAAGCTGCCCAGGGTAATTTTTTTAGATTTCACATTTTTCTGCAAACTTAAGGCACTTTTCAGGTTTGTAGAAAGATCTGTTTTGCCTGTTCACAGCTCCAGTCACTGGATTTAAGTATCCAAAGAAATCCTGACTTCGCTATTAAAATATGTTCACAGATGTGGCATTAACACTTTGTACTTCTGGCACATTTGTCAAAAAGCTTGGTTATTTCTGTTAGTGAGTTATTTATTTATATTAAAAATAGCAGCATAAAATTAGCAGCAACGTTGCAATAAAATGAATGGGGGAAAGCCACAGTACAAAATCATTAAAAATCCCCAAAACAGAAGGAGTACTAGAAGCCTCCCCCCCCCCCGACCATAATGGTCAGAGAATTTCATATGGCAGTAAGTGGTACCAAAATATCAGACAGGCTATCAGTAAATGTCAGGGCAAACAGAACATATAGTTGATGCAATGGTAATAGATAATATGTAACAAACCCTGTACTCCAGGGTTACCATATTTTGAAAAGCAAAAAAGAGGACATATTTCCTGACTGACCACTTCAAACAAGTGATCACCATGACAAACCTTATTTTAAATACCCCTACTATTTAAGCTGTGATAACTGCTACTATCTAGGAATATTCCTAACCTTCCAACCCAAAAAGAGGACAGTTTCATCAGTTTTCGTTTAAAAGCCCAAAAGAGGATGGACTCCAAAAAAAGAGGACACATCCTCTTAAAAAGAGGACATTGGGCAACCCTACTGTACTCAGTGGATAAGTATGGAGAGGAAATTCAGAGTTGCCACCAAATAGTCTGCACCAAACGGTAATCCTCCTGGCCACTTATTAGTCCTAAAAGGGCTGCTCTGAATGCCAAGCTGTTTCACAATAAAACAGCAGTCATCCAGGATTTAATCTTGGATTAAAGACCAATTTTTTTGTGCATCATAGAGATTTAGTTGGGTGAAGATGGATGAGTAGGTCTCTCCAGGTTGTACACTGAGGAATCTACTTGTGGCATCTGAAGAAAAAACAGTCACTGGTGCACACTAAAGCTTATGCAGGAATAAAATTGTTTTATTTAAACCGTCACAAGACACCTACTTATTTTTGCTATAACAAACTATGAGGCTTCATTTTGTTTTTGGTAGTGGTGGGGATCTACCTCTCCCCACAAAATAACAAAACTAATGTTTATAATAGAATATTTATATTCTATAAAGCAGTGTCTCAACAGTGGTTTTGCAACCACAGTAAGGGATAATTTTTATAATCTAATTAAATGTTTTACGTCACTTGGACACTACTTTACACAAGTATCTCGCCAGTCACTCAAACCCTGAGTTTTACTAAATATATAAATTCCCTTTAAAACAAGATTTTTGCGTATGATGAGTTGCTAAGTTTGCTACCTGACCTTCTGTTCCAAGGAAGAGGGTGTATTGATGATAACACTGAGGAGACATTCCAAATGACACAAGGAGGAGAAAAAACAAAGTGAAAGGACCATTAAGATGATAAATTAAAAGTTGGGTTTTCTGTTATTACAGGTTACGTTCATTTTCCTTTAAGGGGAACAAGGGCTATTTCCTTTCACTAACTCTGTAATGGCCATATTTTAAAACAATTATCCTATTGTAATGCTCCAGATCAGGAGTAAGTTTCTAACTGAAGACATTCAATCTTAAATTACATTGTGTACTGTGGCATTCTGAATGTGCAGGTTTACTGGAGAGACAGCATAAAAATTATCCAAGTAAGTAATAAATAAAATGTCACTCCGTGTTAGAACTGATTTTACAGCTATGACTTAGTGGTCTTCTAGAACTAGTGGATTAAAGGAACAATCTGCAAGGTCCCATGTTCTTCCATACAGTTTACTCCCGGGAAAGTGTCCTTATCACTGCAGTCTACACCAATGAAGGGTTGCTAGCAAAGTGCTGGCAGTCAGTGGGAGGTTTAGGAGGTGGGAAGAAGCAAATGGGTGTTGTAGTGATGCCATGATCTCACTTGTGGCACAAACCTGGAAGTGACTCTAGGATTCTCCCAAAATTCTATAGTCCTGCCATAGAGTTTCAGTGGAATCCTAGACTATTGCACTGATGAAATGATGTCACTCTGGGTTTGTACCAGAAGTGATGCCATCACACCTATTTCCCCACACATTTTCCCCCTCACCATTCTACTGAACCATTCTACTGAATGGTGACAGGCAACTAGAATTGCAGGACAAGCAAGATATCTGGCCGCCTTAGAATTAGGGCTGCCAATTCCCCCCGAGGGGCAGATTCCCCCCCGCTTTGGAGGCCCGATTTCCACCCCCGCGGAATCGGGCCCTGGGGAAACCCCACCCCCGCATGCACATCACAGGCAAGTGACGTCATGATGCCGGGCACGCTGGGGGCGGGGCCACAGCCATTTGAGGGGTCACTTGCCTGTGACGTGCATGCGGCGCGCGCGTGCTCCGAGAGCCACCCCAGAGTCCCCCGCCGGCGAGGTAAGTCGATTTGGCAACCCTACTTAGAATTCAGGTATAGATTAATGTTGTACATGAGGAACATAAAGCTATTTTAGATCTGCCCCAAGTTCAATGCTTTTGGGAAGCAGTGTTTCCCCCTCCTGCTTTCCTGCAGCAACATGGTGCATTCATGCACCTCTGATGGTTTCCCTGGCTGTTCTCTGATCTTTTGCAAACTTCCTTTGCTCTGAAGTTTTGGGAATAATTGCAGCAAAGACTGGATAGCTGCTGTGTTGGTGGAAAAGAATGGATTTTTTTGGCCCATATGACAGCCATTTCCTCCCCCTACCGCTAGAATGCTTTTTATATAGTTTTTTTTAAAAAATGGGCAGTTAGAATATCAGTATATAAATATACTGTTGTAACAATAAGTGTAGCAGGGACAGCACTAAATGCTTACTTTTCAAAAATGAAAGTCTCTGGCATCTTTCCCTGCAGAGATATAAGGGGAAATGCATATCGTCTCAAGGGGTAGGGCTAGAGACTTACTCTTTTTAATGAAAAAAAATTGCAAAAGCCCTGGTGTCCCAGGGGAGGAGGGGAATGGCCACTTCCAGTGGACTGTGGCAGGGAAGGTGTGGGGAAATGTGCCAGGTGAAAATTCCATTGCTGCTGTACTTTATCTGTAACCACACCAGGAACAAGGAAGTCACAAAATCTCGTCCTTGTGTGGAAAGCACCTTAAATTTGGGGCTTCCATAATAATAGAAACATAAATATCTATTTCAAGACATGAGTATCTAGTGAAACATAAACGTTTTGCTACGACAATATCCAAATTTTAAAAATCAATACATTTTATATACATGTGAGCACATATATGTTTAACACTGTTTTGGGTAACGCCTGACGGTGTTGTCCAAAATGGATTGTTGAGGGCTGACCCAATATAGTGAGTAATCAACCCATATATTGTGTGTGCTCTATGGTTCCCCATATAAGTTTCAATGTCTTTCCTAAGGTCCACCATTTTTCTTCCAAAAGAGATGAGGGCAGTTGTGTTTGAGCAGTTTGAATGGAAATTAAATACATTAAATAGTAAGAATGGAATGAAAACTGCAGTGTTTCACAGTGCCATACACTCCACATGCACAATTCTGTAAAATATTAATGGTGGTTGCAGGACCAGACTGTTCTTGTGTTATGGTTGCCAAACTCCAGGTGATGGCTGGAGATCTCCTGGGATTACAACTTATCTCCAGGCAACAGAAATCAGTTCACCTGGAGAAAATGGCTGCTTTGGAAGCCGGACTGTATGGCATCATACCCAAATGAAGTCCTTCCCTTCCCCAAACCCCACCCTGCTAGGACTGGCAAGTGGAGGTGGGAGGCGGGTAAACCCCCGCTTTGGAGGCCCGATTTCTGCCACCGTGAAATCAGGCCCCGGGGGGAACTCCGCCCCCCGAAGCGCAGCGTGGTTGCGTCACCAGAGGTGATGCAACCACATCGCTCACGTTGGGGGCGTGGCCCCGATCGTCGGAGGGAAAACCCCTCCGACAATCGGGGCCACGCCCCCAACATGAGCGATGTAGCGTGTCACTTCCTGTGACGTGCTGGCGGCGCGCGCACGTCGCCGGAGAGCTCCCGGAGCCCAGCGGGGCTCCCCCACCACCAAGGTAAATAGACTTGGCAACCCTACACCCTGTTCAGGCTATACCCCCAAAATCTCCAGGTATTTCCCAACCTGGAGTTGGCAACCTTATCTTGGGTTCTCAACCATACTGATATCTCAAGATGGGTAGTCATGTTAGTCTATCTGTAGCAGTACTGTACTCTTGCTGTCATACTGATTTCTGGATTTTAGTTTTCACTGAAATATCATGAGGATAAACATAAATAATTATCTTTGTTCCTTAATTCAGTTTTCCTATAAAAAACATGAAAACACCCATGCTTAGATGTTCTGTGTATTCCAGAGTTTATCATTCATTTTATCATTTTCCTTGTGACAACTAGATGTGGTGTTAAAAATGCATTTGTTTTCTTTTGGGTTGGAGAAAAGAACCACAATGCCTGCACTTTAAAAATGCATCAACTACGAGTTGACCTTCACTGAGTTCTAGCTTGTTGGTTTAGTGAAGTTCTTTGTACCAATTGTTTTTCCACAGATACCATTTACTCAGGGGAAATTAGCACAAAGAAAAAGGTAAAGAGACTGTTAAGCTTTCAGAGATATTTCCATGCATCCAGGCTCTTGCGTGGGATCGTACCACAAACTTCATTGTATTTGCTGGATGAAGACTATCTTGGTCAAGCAAGGGTAAGAAGTGTACAGATTTAGAGATTTTTAAAAAAATTTATCCTTCTAAACCAAAGTGGGGATTAAACTAAGAACACCATCTCTGGGTTGAACTCATTCAGATTTAATGCTGAGGACTTTCATGTTAAGAGATCCAGTGTAGAATCCCTGGTTATTTTCCTAGTCATGCACATGTAGTAGAGATATGAGGGTATGGAAACCTTTCCTAAACCGCCCCCCCCCCCAATTAAAATAGACAATTGGACATTTGGGGTGTGTAGGGAAAATAAGGTTCAGATTAGAGAAATAGATCTCAGTTGTTTTCAGATATATCTTTATCTACTGGGACAGTGTGGGATATAAATAAAATAAATAGATGAATTCAGCCTGGTGAATAATTACTAAGTTACTATGATATTTGCTACCAAAGAGTTTAATGTTTAACTGCATATCCACATCAATTGCTACTACATAGCTACATTACGTGAAGTTTTGTTTTCTTCCTCCAAGCATATATTTCTGCATGATAATGCTGAGGTCTGCAAATAGCTGATACGGAAGACCTTGGGCTTGCTTGACTCCTCCATGCTCCCATTGAATAATGTGCAGGATTGAAGGGTTCCTTGTGTAGAACTAACTGCAATTGCCATGACATCCAAAACAGGACCTTTGCAAATTGTAGTCTGTATCTTGCCTACTGATCAGGATTTTAAAGCCAAGGTCTTTGAGACTTGTGCTTTGACATTTAGATACAGTCAGTGTCTCTAGATCCAGACAAAAAAAGCATTTCTTTGAGTACAATACTTTCTATTTTCTATTTCTATTTTATTTCTTTATCCCCCAACAATATAACTATGATATATTTCGTTATGTTTAATTCCCCCCAAATTGGGTGCAATACTTTCTATTTTCTACTTTTGTTATATTTCTTTATCCCCCAACAATATAACTATGATATCTTTCATTATGTTTAATTCTCCCACACACCCAAATGTGGGTGGGGAGGCCTGGCAAACTCTTGAGGTTTTTGGTGACTTCAGGATTTCCAGAACTGTTATATCCATGTTAAATGTCTTTATAATTTACCATTTCATTCCTCCCAAAGCATGAGACTCACATACTCCCTGTGCAAAACAGCAAAATTCCTTCAAACCTTTTAGTTTAAAGAAGTTGAATGGCATTTTGTCCTTTATGGTCTTCACAGAGGCTTAAATTGACTAAGGCTCAGCTCTGGAGCATGTGAATGAATAATCATGCTTTTGAGAAGGTGCAGAGTGCATTTCCTTCACCACTCAGCCCACCTCCACATGCCTGAGGGTGGTGGTGGGATTTCCCCAAATCATAAATATAGCTTCTGGCAGTCTTGATCTCTGTTTTTTATTTTAAAAAGAAAAGAAATTTAGTATTAGTTTTAATGGTAAATTACTTGGGCTTAGTTTGCACAAGTCATCATTCTGCATTTTATATTTATATTATATTTCTATTTCCAGCACATGCTATCCAAAGTGGGAATGTGGGATTTTGACATTTTCTTGTTTGACCGCTTGACAAATGGTAAGTTGTAAAAAAGAAAGAAAGAACCCAATTCTGAAATCCATTTCAGGTAGCTATACTTAGGCTGCAGTCACACACACTTATTAAATTTTTTATTCCTAAGAGTTTTTCTTTCTGTATGTCAGTATGAACGAAAGGGTGCAGAAATGTGCATCAGTTCAACTACATCATCATGATATTTCATGGAATTGCCTTGTACAGTACCTGATGGTGTGTGCAAATTGCTGAGAGATCTCAACCGTCTTTGTTAAAAACAATATAAAACAAGTTCTTCATGACTCCCCGCCCCCCCGGGAACAGCATTTCAGGGGTGTTTGGAGCTACCACAGGAGGGTGGATATCACCAGAATCACTGCCCTCTTTCCATACATGGAAATTCTAGGCTGGATCCAGTCCTATGTTTGTCAGTAGTCTTTTCTCTTCATTCTCCTAACTCCTGCTAAAAACAATAGTCTCAGCCCACCTATTTATTGCCATAAACCCAGATGTAGCATTAGGAATAAATAAATAACCTAAATTATATACTTTCCTTTTCCAAAGGTGTTTTCTTATTATGGAAAGAAATATTTTCTACTTTTAGCTCCTGAGACTGAGCAGGAGAAATACCTAAACAAACATCAATTCCTGTTTCCATAATTTGCTGTTTGAGTGTATCAGGAATTCTTACATTCCTGAATCTGAATTTGTCAGCACTCAGAGATTTGACACTGATGGCTTTTATAAATGAGTGAAGGTAATATGATGGTGGGAAGAAAGGACCGTAAAATATTTGAGTGCCAGTTGGACCTGGACCCCATATGCAGCAGAAAAGAGCTCTTTCACTGTACAATGGAGCATTTAAAAAAAAATCAATGTCAGTTTCTGTGCGTTCATAAGACATGTGCTTCATTCATATGTTTGCTTGTTAATTTAAAAATTAATTAAAATTGCTAACAATTGGTTTCTCAGTAATTTGTTTGGCATCAGGCACAAATTAGCTTTGGATAAGTGCTGAGGATAAAAATAACCGAGATGAAAATACAATTGAAGTTTGCATTATGATATAATTCAGTGGTTTTCCATCTATGTTGTTAGAAGCCCTGTTTTTTCCCCCTGAGCTGTGTGTTTGGGGGGGGGGTCCCTTCAGAGATGTAATAGTGGACAAGTTGTTCAAAAGACAACAGCTTATTGGCTGTTACCCATCTTCCCATGCATGGTGCAGCTGTGGAGGGACAAAGTCATTGATCAGCATAGAACCAGGAGTGTGCTCCTTTATGAAATCGGATAATGCCCTAAAACATACCCTTAGAATGTTTTGTGATTCATGGATTCCATGACTAAAGTATTCCCTTTGAAGTGGAAATACTGTTCTGGGTAGGATAGGAAGTGCTTCACAGCTGCCACACTAGATCAGCCGTCTGCACAGTCATCTGCCCGGTTATGGATCTATATTGAATTGACCAGTCGCGATATGGGCAGGTGATCAGTGGACTAGGCTTAGAGCAGATAAAACAGGAGCAGAGCTGGCAAGATTGCAAAGTCAGTTATTGGCATCATTACTATGAAGCTTTCTAAGTGAAGTTTTATCAGATTAACAGGACACTCTCTGTTCTCCCAGGAAACAGCCTAGTAACCCTGCTGTGCCACCTCTTCAACGTACATGGGCTTATCCATCATTTCCAGTTAGACATGGTTACATTACACAGATTCTTAGGTAAGTTCATTCTTTAAGTCTCTGCTATGGAATATCTGTAAATACCAGCATTTCCCACTATGGCAAGTGGGAAAACTGACAGAGGAATTTACACAGTATAGCATGACCTCCAAGCAGACAGCAGTTGCGTGATCATCAGAGTAAATGTGGGCATGCGCCTAGAGCCATGGAGCAAGGATCTCTTCTCCCCAGCATTATCTTTTCAAGCGATGAACACTGAATGACTGGCTCCACAGAATATTTCAGTAACTGGTCCTACCACCTATCCTAACT
>NW_015159715.1:1379996-1388485 GCF_001447785.1 Gekko japonicus
AGCATTTAAAAAAATCAATGTCAGTTTCTGTGCGTTCATAAGACATGTGCTTCATTCATGTGTTTGTTAATTTAAAAATTAATTAAAATTGCTAACAATTGGTTTCTCAGTAATTTGTTTGGCATCAGGCACGAATTAGCTTTGGATAAGTGCTGAGGATAAAAATAACCGAGATGAAAATACAATTGAAGTTTGCATGATGATATAATTCAGTGGTTTTCCATCTATGTTGTTAGAAGCCCTGTTTTTCCCTCCTGAGCTGTTTGTTGGGGGGGGGGGGTGTCCCTTCAGAGACATAATAGTGGACAAGTTGTTCAAAAGACAACAGCTTATTAGCTGTTACCCATCTTCCCTTGCATGGTGCAGCTGTGGAGGGACAAAGTCATTGATCAGCATAGAACCAGGAGTGTGCTCCTTTATGAAATCCGATAATGCCCTAAAACATACCCTTAGAATGTTTTGTGATTCATGGATTCCATGACTAAAGTATTCCCTTTGAAGTGGAAATACTGTTCTGGGTAGGATAGGAAGTGCTTCACAGCTGCCACACTAGATCAGCCGTCTGCACAGTCATCTGCCCGGTTATGGATCTATATTGAATTGACCAGTCGCGATATGGGCAGGTGATCAGTGGACTAGGCTTAGAGCAGATAAAACAGGAGCAGAGCTGGCAAGATTGCAAAGTCAGTTATTGGCATCATTACTATGAAGCTTTCTAAGTGAAGTTTTATCAGATTAACAGGACACTCTCTGTTCTCCCAGGAAACAGCCTAGTAACCCTGCTGTGCCACCTCTTCAACGTACATGGGCTTATCCATCATTTCCAGTTAGACATGGTTACATTACACAGATTCTTAGGTAAGTTCATTCTTTAAGTCTCTGCTATGGAATATCTGTAAATACCAGTATTTCCCACTATGGCAAGTGGGAGAACTGACAGAGAAATTTACACAGTATAGCATGACCCCCAAGCAGACAGCAGTTGCGTGATCACCAGAGTAAATGTGGGCATGCACCTAGAGCCATGGAGCAAGGATCTCTTCTCCCCAGCATTATCTTTTCTTTTCAAGCGATGAACACTGAATGACTGGCTCCACAGAACATTTCGGTAACTGGTCCTACCACGTATCCTAACTTGTGCATATGATAGGAAAACTGAGTAATAAGACAGGGAAAGACCACTCCTCCTCACGGTCCAGTTAATAAGTCTCCTATGAACAAAGAGGTAAATTACACATTAAATAAAAGGGCATGTAATGAAACCTGTACAAGATTTATAAATGAAAGCAGCCTAGGGCCAGGGGCTGCGGGAGGCTGTAATATGAACAGAGGTGCAGCAGGACATGATTGTAAACATGCATGCAATGCAAAGAAAAGCAACAGGGAGATGATTCTGAACAGAAAAATGGTCGGCAGGAAACAAATAAGCTCTTCCCTCCCCCACCCCCAAACTGCAGACTTATAAAGCTACTTTTAAAAGGTCAGGACTATATCAAAATAGATTTATTTATTTAGGGTATTTGTATGCCATGTTCTCAGTCAAACTGACTCTCGAGGGGGCATTTGTTTGTAATGTGCAGTCATCCCAAAAGAATATAGCAGCACCAGAGTGCAACAAACTCACCAACTCAAAACTATTCTCTCAGTGCATAATTCCGTTTTTGTGGCATGCCTTCATTAGCCTCTCAAGAAATGTGCCTATCCTATTAGTATCTAGGCTACAGTCATTGATCATCTATAGCTAGGAGAATCTTATCCTTAGTACTTAATGTTTTTTATATGTTTTCAACAATCCAATCAAGGATTTATACCAGCGCACATTTATAGCCCATAAATTCCAGTTGAATGTTAGTTGTTGTTGCATTCCCACCCAGCCAGGCCGCAATCCTGTAGTTATGCCCTGTCTATTCAGTATTATAATAGATGATTAATTAAGCACATATTTAAACTTCACTGATTGGGTGCTCACTGATTGCCCCCTCCCCATGTGTGTTCTGTTCCTCAGCTCTGTGTTGTGACAAAGCATGTAGTCCCCCATCCCTTTTAGTTCTTCTGCACTGGGCTACTAGTATCTAAACCTCTGCAAATTGCTGAGATCCATACCCTCTCATACCCACACTGGGAGCTACCTTAATTTAGTTTTAAAAAATATTTTCTTCTAATCATCACCCCATCTGCATTGTCTCCTCTCAGCTGACCAAGATTATTGCTCTTCCCCACAGTGCCCCTCCTGTCCCCTCCCTAAATCTTGTCAGTGTGGAGCAGCAGCAGTAGAAGCCAATAAGCAGCCCCGGTCCTTGAAAAGCAATCTTAGCCTGAGTGCACTAAAGATGTATGTGTGCAGCACGGTAAAGGACAACATGGAAGACCCTGCCCAACAGGACTGTAGGTTCCCTATTTGAAAGGAGGGCTTTCCCTATCTCCCCTAGATCATGACAGTCATATTTCCCTATTCACAATTCAGAATAGGTCTGCCTTGCTTACAGCAACATCCTTCTAAAGGAGGAAAATGTCTGACAGATTATGTAATAAATTCCTCCCGAAGTGCTGGGTTAGTGTGACATTTCCTTTATCCATCCTCGGTGGCTTGAAATTGGACTACCACATGGCACATCTGGGCTTCAGCAGCAGAAACTGTAGAATTCTCACTTGTTATGCTGATAGGAACAGAGAGAGCTGTAAAGGTCTCTGCCAGTTTTCCAGATGAATCTTAACTATTCGAACATTGGAAAATACAGGTGATCTGTATAAAAAAGAGAGAGTCGGTGTGTGCGTGTGTGGGAGGTGATAGTGCCAAATGGAAGGCTATGGCTGCGTCAGTGCTGCCTCTTTAAGGTGACTTCAAGACATCTGGTTTTTGAGACTTGATAAAGCTATGTTGACCTGCATTATGAATGAAGGTAGAATTCTTCCCATAAAAAGTCATCTGCTGAGGTCATAAGAACATAAAAGAAGCCAGGTTGGATGAGGCCAATGGCCAATCCAGCCCAACACTCTGTGTTTGGTGTAGTGGTTAAGTGCGCAGACTCTAATCTGGGAGAACCAGGTTTGATTCCCCACTCCTCCACTTGCAGCTGCTGGATGACCTTGAGTCAGTCACAAGTTCTCTCAGAGCTGTCCTCTCAAGAACAGTTCTCAAAGAGCTCTCTCAGCCCCACCTACCTCACAGGGTGTCTGCTGGGGGGGGGAGGGAAAGGAGATTGTAAGGCACTCTGAGACTCCAAGTGAAGGGTAGGGTATAAATCCAGTCTCTCTCTTCTCTTCTCCTCTTTTTCTTCTTCGTCACACAATGGCCAAAACCCAGATGCCATCAGGAGGTCCACCAGCAGGGCCAGAAGTCCAGAAGCCCTCCCACTGTTGTGGGGCCAAAGCCGAAAGGACGCTCAGTTGTGGATGTGTCTGATGGTGAAAGGAAAGTCCAATGCTGCAAAGAACAATACTACATAGGAACCTGGAATGTAAGATCTATGAATCAAGGTAAGCTTGACGTGGTCAAAAATGAGATGGCAAGACTGAACATCGATATCCTAGGAATCAGTGAACTAAAGTGGACAGGAATGGGCGAATTTAACTCAGAAGACCATTATATCTACTACTGTGGCCAGGAATCTCGTAGAAAAAATGGTGTGGCCTTTATAGTCAACAAGAGAGTGCAAAAGGCAGTACTGGGATACAATCTCAAAAATGACAGAATGATTTCTGTCCGATTCCAAGGCAAACCATTCAACATCACAGTAATCCAAGTCTATGCCCCAACCACTGATGCAGAAGAGGCTGAAGTGGACCGGTTCTATGAAGACCTACAACACCTCCTAGAACTAACACCAAAAAATGATGTCCTCATCATCATAGGGGACTGGAATGCTAAAGTAGGAAGTGAAAAGGTAACTGGAATAACAGACAAGTTTGGCCTTGGAAAGCAAAATGAAGCAGGGCAAAGGTTAACAGAGTTTTGTCAAGAGAACACACTGGTCATAGCGAACACCCTTTTCCAACAACCTAAGAGGCGACTCTACACATGGACATCACCAGATGGGCAACACCGAAATCAGATTGACTATATAATTTGCAGTCAAAGATGGAGAAGCTCTATCCAGTCAGTAAAAACAAGACCTGGAGCTGACTGTGGTTCAGATCATGAGCTACTCATTGCAAAATTCAGACTTAAACTGAAGAAAATCGGGAAAACCATGAGGCCATTCAGGTTTGACCTAGATCACATCCCTGATGAATATACAGTAGAGGTGAAGAATAGATTCAAGGGTCTGGATTTGATAGATAGAGTGCCTGAAGAACTATGGACGGAGGTTCGTGACATTGTACAGGAGGCAGCAATCACCACCATCCCAAAGAAAAAGAAATGTAAGAAAGCAAAGTGGCTTTCTGATGAGGCTTTACAAATAGCAGAGGAAAGAAGGAAAGCGAAAGGCAAAGGCGAAAAGGAAAGATTTACCCAACTGAACGCAGATTTCCAGAGAACAGCAAGGAGAGATAAGGAGGCCTTCCTGAATGAACAGTGCAAAGTAATAGAAGAAAACAATAGAATGGGAAGGACTAGAGATCTCTTCAAGAAAATTGGAGAAATCAAGGGAGCGTTCCATGCAAAGCTGGCCATGATAAAGGACAAAAACGGTAGGGACCTAACAGAAGCAGAAGAGATTAGGAAAAGATGGCAAGAATACACAGAAGAACTATACAAGAAAGACCTCGATGTCCTTGACAACCACGACGGTATAATCACTGACCTCGAGCCAGACATCCTGGAATGTGAAGTTAAATGGGCCTTAGAAAGCATTGCTAACAACAAAGCTAGTGGAGGTGATGGTATTCCAGCTGAGCTATTCAAAGTCTTAGAAGATGATGCTGTTAAAGTGCTGCACTCCATTTGCCAGCAAATTTGGAAAACGCAACAGTGGCCACAGGATTGGAAAAGATCAGTATACATTCCAATCCCAAAGAAGGGCAACGCCAAGGAATGTTCAAACTATCGCACAATTGCACTCATATCACATGCTAGCAAGGTCATGCTCAAGATCCTACAAGCTAGGCTTCAACAGTACGTGGATAGAGAACTGCCAGAAGTACAAGCTGGGTTTCGAAGAGGTAGAGGAACTAGAGATCAAATTTCCAACATTCGCTGGATTATGGAGAAAGCAAGAGAGTACCAGAAAAATATCTACTTCTGCTTCATTGACTATGCTAAAGCTTTTGACTGTGTGGATCACAACAAACTATGGCAGGTCCTTAAAGAGATGGGAGTACCAGACCACCTCACATGTCTCTTGAGAAACCTGTATAAGGGCCAAGAAGCGACAGTTAGAACCGGATATGGAACAACTGATTGGTTTCGCATAGGAAAAGGAGTACGACAAGGATGTATATTGTCGCCTTGCTTATTTAATATATATGCAGAGTACATCATGCGAAATGCTGGCCTGGATGAATCACAAGCGGGAATTAAGATTGCTGGGGAAAAGATCAACAACCTCAGATATGCAGACGATACCACTCTGATGGCAGAAAGTGAAGAGGACCTCAAGAGCCTCTTGCTCAGGGTAAAAGAGGAGAGCGCAAAAGTGGGCTTGAAGCTCAACATCAAAAAAACTAAGATCATGGCATCCGGCCCCATCACTCCTTGGCAAATAGAAGGGGAAGTCGTGGAAGTAGTGACAGACTTCACGTTCCTGGGATCCCAGATCACTGCAGACTGTGACAGCAGCCATGAAATTAAAAGACGCCTGCTCCTTGGGAGGAAAGCGATGGCGAACCTAGACAGCAGAATAAAAAGTAGAGACATGACCCTGCCAACCAAAGTCCGTATGGTCAAAGCGATGGTATTCCCAGTAGTAATGTATGGCTGTGAGGGCTGGATCATAAGGAAGGCCGAGCGCCGAAGAATCAATAGATGCTTTCTAATTATGGTGCTCGAGAAGATGCTTGATAGTCCCTTGGAGAGTGCAAGGAGTCCCTTGGAGTGCAAGGAGATCAAATCAGTCAAGCCTAAAAGAAAAGAAGTCCAGATACTGAAGATGAAGTTCAAATACTTTGGCTACCAAATGAGAAGGGAGCACTCACTGGAGAAGACCCTGATGCTGGGAAAAATTGAAGGTCAAAGAAGACGGGGACGGCAAAGGATGAGATGGTTAGACAGTGTTATCGAGGCAATGAACATGTAATTAAGCAAACTCCAGAGGATGACGGAAGACAGGAGGGCCTGGCATGATGTGGTCCATGGGGTCAAGAAGAGTCAGACTCGACTGTGCGACTGAACAACAACAACAACAAAGCTGCTGTAAGGGAAGGAAAACTTGTCAGTTTGGGTGGGATTTAAATGTTCCTTGGATGGATGAGGGCTGGGCTGAGAAGCTGAGAGAGAGTCTTATGAGGAAAGGAAAGAAGGAACAATCAGAAAGAATGTGCTGAAGAAGATTTAAGGTCAGGACTCTCATGACTGAAGTGGGGTGAAAGAAGCTCCTGAATGACAGGAACTTGAGGAAACTATGAAGAAAGGGAACCGAAGAGAAGAGAGCATGCAAGTAACTGGCAGGAGCTTTGCATGTATAAAGTACCAAGTTAAATCTCTGCTGTCTTGGCTTCAAAGGGTCTCAGGGTCAAATAAAATGCTTTAAGTTTAAGGCAAACAAGAGGCTCCCAACTTTGTTACTTGTGACCTGTAACCATAAGACCAGTCTTGGAATTAAAAGAACAGCTGCAGCACTTTGTTAAGGACCTTTCCACTTAGATTCCGATCTTCGATTAAGTTATTCACAAATGATATCCCACAATAGGACAACTGGATCCTTTCTCTCTTGTACACCGTCATACATTAAATAGCACTGCTCTTCTTGTGTTGTGATAGAGTGGACTCAAGATTTTTGCCCAAAGGTAGAGAGCCTGGCTGAATTGTTTATTTAAGGGCTTGGTCTTACTTGTTGAAAGAAATTAGTGACCTTATTTGCGAAACTTTTGAGGTTTTTAATAACTGGCATCTCTATTTTTCCATTTAAATGTTTGCGATTGCGGAAGATGAGAATGTGTTAATATATGACGCTGCACTATAAACTGAAAATCTTTTATACTTTCATAAGCATCATAAAAATTAACTGAATCATACTCTCCTATGAGATATGAAACCTGAGCAATTTCATGGGCATGAATTTGTTTTATTGTGCATACAGTAAGAGGCATGTTTCACTTAACGCTGCATTAAATTTTCTGTTGTACAGCTTGCTAACTTCCTCACACCTCTGGACATTATGCTGGGACTACTGGCTGCTGCAGCACATGATGTAGACCATCCAGGCGTCAACCAACCATTTTTGATAAAAACCAAACACCATCTTGCCAGTTTATACCAGGTGAAAATACCATTCAGCATGTAGGAAATGGTTTTATTAATCAGTCATATTTCAGGGCCATATTGCTTGTGGCCAACTTCTCTCCTTCCCCCCATCACAATTTCTAGTTGGAACCATCTAGAACCATCCCAGATGTAAAAGGTGGGGGCATGTCAAGTTTTCATCTTGTGGTGGCAAACAGTTCCAGCAGTCATTTTATACCATATGCACGGTGCAAGAAAGCATACTGGGGGGAAACAGTGTTGGCGTCAAAATGTAGGGTTGGATCCAGGCTGAATTAGCAATTTCTGCTGATTCCCCTTCCCACTTCAAATCCCCTTCTTGTCATTCCTCTTGGTCCCCTATCCCTCACAGGAGCAGCATTTCATGGAGCTTAATCAGCTGCAGTGGTGAGCTGGGAGACAGGAAATTTCCATTCTGCCACTGGAAAATTTACTCCAGATCCAACCCCATGTATTTTCAAACAGCATAAGTCTGCTTTCAGGAGGTATATCCATGACTGTGCAAATGATTCTGTGGGATATAGTTCAGCTTTAAAAGCCTGTGTAGCTGTGAAAGTGCAATTGAAAGTGAGGGGAATGTTTCTGGTGCCCCATAGCTCTCTCCTGGTAAAACCAGATCACACAGTACAAAACAAGAGGACTTTATGCAAGGCTGCATAATTTTCACAGGCTGATGAGCTCACAAAATTTGGATTGTCTGGGTGTAGGTTTGCCTTTTCATTCTAAGCCTGATGTATGGATAGCTGTGGATAAAATGATTTCTGAGGATTCTAAAGAATGCAATGATGACGCACATTGGTACACAGGAGAGAAAAT
The DNA here is from genome assembly GCF_001447785.1 of Gekko japonicus. Taxonomy (NCBI): domain Eukaryota; kingdom Metazoa; phylum Chordata; class Lepidosauria; order Squamata; family Gekkonidae; genus Gekko; species Gekko japonicus. The sequence continues at coordinate 1,388,173 of NW_015159715.1, forward strand.
ACATGTAGGAAAAGGAGTTTAATACATCCTCTCCATTTAGATGAGTAAGAGCCCAATATTGTATTCTTAGCTTGGGGGGAATACAGGGAAAAGCTAGGTGTCCCCCTCCCAGGTCCTTGCAGGCTCCCCACTGCGCAACTGGGCCTAGCAACGCACTGCACCATGGGGCCTGACTTTTCTGGGGAAAGGCTGCTGGCAGAGGGAAGGAGGGAAAGCTGAAGACAAGAGAACAGATACATGTAGATTTTTGATGGGCGGGAAGGATAGAAAGAAGCAGGAAATCAGGAGAGCTATGGGGCTTTTAGGAAAGGGA
>NW_015159715.1:1388514-1421841 GCF_001447785.1 Gekko japonicus
ATGAGACACACACACACCCCAAGTCTTTGTGGATCCCTTGCTTGTTAAATCTAAAGGTGTAAAAAGTATGTGATAAGATCAAGTGTGCCCTGACTTCTGTTGTTTTGGGGCTGCTAATGAGGCAGGCATTTTAAATGTTATTTTTGTAACCCATTCTCCCCTAACATTCTTTGATAGTGAGGTTAACCCAGCCTAAGCCCATTGGAATCAATGGCCTTAGACCAGAGATACTTTGCTTAGGACTGATTGCAATGTTAATTTCTCTTTTTTTCTGTTTGAATATGATGTTACCACATAAATGTTAATTTGGTACTTCAGGGCTGATGCCAACAATTAAAAGGACACTATGATGATAAGCTCTCCAACAAGAATCAGTTAATGTCAACAAACAGGAAAACAGCCGCCTGTGTTTTTGTTTTTAATTGCCTGTGAAAGTTAGAGGCAAAGTCTGCACAAGATAGCAAGGCATTCTTCACATTGGCAGGGGATCCCAAGGTTCTTGTCGTCATTGTCTGAGGCTCCCTTGCTGCCCTTATAGCATTAGGGGCTTGAACCAGACCTTTGTACTCAGGGAGGCGAGTTATGGTCATTGGTACACGTTGTTTCCATTTGGAAATTTCAGATTGCGAAAAGTGTTTTCATCAGGTAGAATGAAATGACTGTATCGGACAATTATATTTTCTTATTATGGAATCAAACATACAACTGATCATACTGTACACTTTAGCGGTGGCACCCAGTCTATGAAATAGCTATTTTATTTGTAACCAGCATGTTCACAACTGGACTTCTAAGCTCAATGAACTTTTTTTTGTTGTTAATTTAAACTTGTCTTTGGCTTCTGAATTACACCCACCATGAGCCTTTTAATGCAAATCAAGGTAACTCTTGCGGATTGTGCATGTAATAGTGGGAGATGGATTGCTGCTGTTCTGTGGCCCTGTTCATACGAGGGGTTTTGGTCCGGGAGCGAGACAGAACGGGGGCGGATCAAACAGGCACGATCCCACGGCAACATCTGGGAATTGTTGCCTGCCTGTCTCCGATCCGTCCCTCCCGGCCGAAAACCCGCACCAAAAAGAACCACCTACCTGGGTGGTTCTTCCGATTGAAGCGCCTCAAGCCGGCCATGGGATCGGCCGGCATGTCCTTGTGCCGGCACATCCCGGCCCCCAGCCGAACTGCGCATGCTCGAGCATGCGCAGTTCGGCAGCCTCGCCCTCCCACTCGCCTCTTCCTCCCCAGCATCTGATCGTGCCGGGGAGCAACGGCGCGCGGCTAACAGGATCTGTGGGATCCCGCCGCGGCATTTCTTTTTTGGCGCGGCTTTTAAAAGCCGCGCTTCGCCTCGTGTTTTCCCTGCCGTATGGCAGGGGCCTGTGTTATGTTATGCTGAGGTCTATATATTGACTCATAGGCCACAAACATGCTTTGGAATTGTGTTTTCATGTACAACGGCCCATTTCAAGTAAACTGTTACTCATGGTAAATGTTGTACCTATAACAACATCAGTACAGCTAGATCATAATGAATCTGTATAGTTTTAGGTGTGCTTCCACAGGTGTATTTTACCCAGCTAGCAAGAAGATAGGAAAAAGCCACCTAAGCAAGTTAGTTTGTGCTGCTTTTTAATAAAGAGGAAGGGTTAAGCTCAGTTTCTTACTTTAGATTGATTTATTGTGGCCTTCTAGTGGGATCTTGTCCACTGGCTACTTTCTTTTGAAGTTAGCATCCAATGGGATTCCCAGAATGGGATGCTTCATCCTGCTGAGATTTGGCATACATGTGAGTACGGAGACAGATTCAGGGGGTGCATGATACTTTGTAACACAAGTTACTACACAAAGGCTGAGCCTGGGATGGGGGGGGAGAGATGGACAGAAATACATTTGAAGATCCTTGCCGTCCACAATTTTGCCTGTAACTTTGAAAATGTTAGTTGTATCTGCAAAGGCCATGCAGTTGTCAAACAGTAGCTTGCTTTTACGTCACAGGGTTATACAGTTTCTCTGAGGCATCTATCTCCACCTTATCTAGAAGCCCTGACATTTAGAGAAGTTTTGGGTAAGGCCTCAATGCAAGCTGCATATCGGGTACTTAGCTGTGGCTTGTCAAAATGGATAAGAAGAAGTTGATCAGGTCCTAGGAGTACCTGTCTCACAGCCTTAGCTCTCTTAGCCTGGCTGTTCCTTTATCTTAGGACAGAAGTACAATTTGAACTGTTACACACTTGGTGTTTCTCGGAGGGAAATCGTGAGGAGGGAGTAAAGATGAAGAGACAGAATGCTTTAACGTTGTGAATTGGTTCTGCTGCAGCCCTTTGTGACTAAGAACGCTCACATAGTTCCACTGAAATCAAAGCAGAATATTCAAGTTATACATTATTGCAGAATGGGAACTGCTCATTCATGCTCAGATTCCAGACCATGTTGGTAATATCTGTAAATGTCATTCTGACTGCTGTCATCTAACAGGCTACTAGCTAGTATCTAATATAATCTATATTATTATAATAAATTTCCAGGGTTCTCAGTGACTTTAGGCCGCGGTCAGACATGCCTTTAAATCCAACTCAGCTGCAAATGCCTGATGGCTCTAAAGGGCATGATCAGACAGCAACATCTGGGAAAGGTCCCACAGCCGTCAGCAACCTGTGCTGCCCCGCCATGGAAGCGGAGTTAAAAGACACCAGGGAATGTCCGGTCCTAATGCTTGCTGACGGGCTACAGATGGACTTTCCCCTGTCTAATTACTGAAGCACGCTCTCATGCCGTCGGGATGGTCTGCTCGTTCCATCCTGACTTAGTACCTTCCCCCCCTCACTTAGCAGTATGTGCATAACCGCATACTCCATGGGGAACCCTCAGTACAGAGGTGCAATTCCTCAGTTATGCTCATAGGAAACAAAAGGCAAAAAAAACCCACTTGCCTGAACATGCCATCTGATTGGGCAGTGACGGGCTGAGCTTGCAGCTACCAACTCTTCTTCAAACTTATTCTCAATCAGATATCTAATGGCAAAATCACACACACACCACCTTTCTGTGCGGTCATCAGTCCATGTTGAAACTCAACAGAGGTGCATTTATTAACAGTGCCTTTCTGATTTTCCCTTGTGGATACGAACAGCAGCAGAAGGCCTGTAAAGTAAAGCATCTGTGACTTCACTATCAAAGAATGTTGGGAGAGAATGGCTTACAAAAAGTAAAGTAAGAGTACCTTAAGGACTAGAAGATTTACTGAAGCAAAAACTTTCACAGACCAGAGCCTACTAGTCCATGAAAACTTACGCCACAGTAAATTTCATCATTTTTAAGATGCCATCAGACGCCTTTGTTTGTGCTGTGGGACACTCAGCTACTGTCCTGAATGTTGTGAGCATTATGTATGTTAGCTGAAAGCACAGAGTGCTGTTATATTGTTTAAACCAAGTTCTCCCTGCCCTGTTGCAACCCAAATAGCTGACAGGCAGCATTCCAAGTATCTATGTATGTGCAGCAATTAGCCTGAGGAATCAAATGTTCATTAACCAGTAGCACATGCAACTGAATTTTGTCATAGGCTGTTTATTTCCACCTTTCCCAGAATGTCTCTGTATTAGAAAACCATCACTGGCGATCTACAGTAGGCATGCTTCGAGAGTCCAGGCTACTCGCACATCTGCCAAAGGAAGAGAGGTAAGCTCTGTTTACTGTAAAATGGACTAAAATGGTTATTGGAAGCAAAATCATGGCATATTTAGTGCAAACCAAGGATTGAATGTTGCTTCAGCCTTTTTCCTTGGGTCCATTTGGACAACCCTCTCTAAGGTAGTAAACATATATGCCTGGTAAGACAGCTCACAGCTGAATTATCTTGGTACAGGGCAATATAAAAGGCCCACTATAAAGAAAACAGGCATACAAGTAAGTGGGGCAGCAGCAGAGTCACAATCAAATCATGAATTGTGTTTTGACATGCAGACAAGGTACTTGAGAAAAATTCCAAGAAACTTGGTAGCTGTCTTTGTCTTTCTTAGCCTTCCTAATTTTGGAGAAAAATTCAAAACAAGAATAGTTCCAAAACTAAATCTTCTGCTCTCTGTTGAGCTTCCAGGTTTTTTTTCCTGTCTAGTTACATTGTGGTCCTTTTCCTATCACAAAGCAACTAGATTGCACCCTAATTCAGAATATGACCACTGTGGTCATAAAATTATACTACATCATAAGAGGTGTAGATGGTTCTGCATCAGTACATATTAGCAATTTTTCAAGATTTTAAAACACATCCTGCAAATACCAGCTGTGCCGACAGAAGAAGCAGGAAGGTGATTTTGCCCCATTCCCTGTCTTCATTGCAGGCTTCTGACTTGCGTGGCTGTTAGTCTACATCCAAGTCCCATAACCCCAGGATTCAATTTCCCTGGGTCAGAAGAGACTGCTTGAGTGGAAAACAGGAAAGATCTATAAGCCCCTGAGTTTTCTGCTGATAGATTATTAAGTCCAACTCATTGACTACATGGGGCATATAATTAAACTGCAAATAGGTTATCTCAGAATGATGGGCTGCTCTTCTTGCTTGCCTTTCCCCAAAAATATAAGAATCGATACTTGCATGTACTGTGTTTTACCAAGTGGATATAACAAAAGTATGCCGTGAAATTGCCAGGCGTTTGATAGCCATTCTTTCATAAACATGACTATTATTCAGTCCTGTTCAATGTTTGACTTGGGTGGAAAGAATCAGAGACTGTGAAATAAGGGAACACCCAATAAATCCCATTCCACCACCAACCAGACGTTTCCAGTACAATATGTAATGTGGAGGTTAATTTTCATGGTGTGTTTCACACAGGACCAATGGGATTTTCCCTGCTGTAGTGAGGATGACGATAAGCCTGGTTCCAAGTTTTGGTGGGAAGCAAGGTTACTCTAATCCCTACACCAGTCCTCCTCATTTCCCACCTCCAAAACTGCCATAATGCCCTAAGGAGTTTTCTTTGAAAAAAACCATATACTTTCTATCACTAGGCGCCCCATATCCGCTCCTGAGCCAGTATAAAGAGAGGGAAGAGTAAGTGCTTGGTGTATTCTCACAGGTTGGAAGGAAGCATGTATTGATTCCACCCCAGAGTTCTTCCTTCCTATCTGATATTGACTCCAGGCTTCATTAGGCTGTGGCAGGAGAGGAATGTGTGGAAGAGGCTGTACCAGCTCTACGGTTGTGTAAAACTGGATCTGCTAAATAAAATGAATCATTACAGTAACTGGAGTCATCAAAAACACAAGATGGAGAGCATAACTCTTCAAGACCTTTGGTGATACTGGTATTAAATGATCCCTTAAGAATAGCTTACTGTTTCTTTTTTCTTTTTGAATTGTAGGCATGACATTGAACAGCAGCTGGGCTCTCTGATCTTAGCAACAGACATCAATAGGCAGAATGAATTTCTGACTCGTTTGAAAGCCCATCTCCAAAATCAGGATCTGAGATTAGAAGACGCACCTGATAGGCATTTTATGCTTCAGGTAAATGCAGACTACATAGAACAGAGAACAAAAACTAAGTTCTAAGCTGGATGCTTTTTTGCATTACACCCCAAACACAAATGACATATTGGTTTTTACAGCTTGAGTAACATGCTATATAAAAACTTTCCTAATCATCTGTTTATTGTCCTGGGAATCTAGCGATAAAGGCAAGCACTTGTGAGCAGACTTTTTCAGTATCCTAGCTTGGACAGTCAGTTGCAGCTTCTGGAGCAGGGATGCTACATGCCTATCATCTGGTTTACATAATTTAAGAATTACAATAGTGATCAACATAATAGAACTAAAAAACAGCAAAGAGTTTTGTTGTAGAGTACAAGAAAGGGAGGGAGAGAAGTAAAACTAGTTATGGTTTTGGCCACACACCCCCAAGGCTTAGTTTCCCTAAAACATCATGCTGCTTATAGACAAACATCTTTAGCACTGATAAAGAGGGTCAGTCACTATCTTCATACCAACTCTGATAAACGATCTCCTCGCTTTAGAATTTAATCCTCATCCCTTGTTTTTTCCTCCCTTTGTCTCATTTTTCATTGTTACTTTTCTTTGGGACTCATCCAGTAGGACACTTTGCATTCACGGTGTGCTCTCCAAAAGAGTCCTGTGAGCATTTACAGAGAAACATATGGGGAATTTTTCTGAGCCTCAGTTCAGGAACCAGACTTGGCAGAAAATGAAGATCCTGCTGATGAGGAAGTTGCAGTTCCCATGGAATGATTGCAAACAAATCGAAACTATGAACCTAATTCTGTACCTTTCTGTCAGAGTCTAGCTGTTTTTCAGTCTGTAAGCCTCTGCCCTAAAACAAGGGTCAGTAGGTCAAACCAGATGAGACGTTGGGGGGTTCCATGTGTAAAGCTCCCAAGTGGTTTAAGAAAAAATAGCAGCCATGTAAGGCAAGGAGCTGCAGTGGCTCAAGTGGTTAAGACGCTGAACTGCAGGCTGTGGAAGGTCAGTAGTTCAGCAGTTCGAGACCCAAGTGCCGCAAGACGGAGTGAGCTCCCGTCTCTAGTTCCAGCTCCTGCCAACCTAGCAGTTCGAAAGCAAGAAATTGCAAGTAGATAAATAGGTACCACTTTGGTGGGAAGGTAACAGCGTTCCGTGCGCCTTGGTGTTTAGTCATGCCGGTCACATGACCACGGAAACGTCTTCGGACAGTGCTGGCTCTTCGGCTTTGAAACGGAGATGAAGCACCGCAACCCTAGAGTCGGACTCAACTGGCTTTCGAGCAAGGGAACCTTTACCTTTTAAGGCAAGGGAAAATACATATTCAGCAGGGTTTTTTTGGGGGTGGGGAAGGTTAACTGCTGGACTTTGCTTCCACATAGGGGAAAAAAAGAAGCAAAATTAAAGGTTTTTCTCAGTGAGGAAAGCATTCCTTTTTGTCTGTTTGCTTGTTTTCAGAAGTATGTTTAGAATGGCAAGTTGTGCACCCTGATCATATACAAGTTTTCCTGACGTTCTCCTGGGGAACATCTCTGGTTCAGTGAAAGAGCATCTGTTTTGCAAGCAGACCCAGCTCTCTGAGGTGGCAGGCCCTGCTACGGTGATGAAGTGTCTCAGCTCCAGGGACTCCCTACTTGAACTGGCTGTGGGGGTATTTCAGGCCAGGAAAGCAGTGTGGGAAAAGGTACCTCCTGTCTACCATGGCCCTGATCCAAACTGGGGTCCCACACATCTGCTATTGTACTGTTGCCTGTAACAACATGCAAGCAGCATTTCATATACATTTGGACTCTGGCATCAAAATACAGGGCAGGTAAATGGATCACTAAACTGCACTGATGTAGGCCCAATTCCAAATATATCAGTGAAAACTTATTGCATCAAAATCAAATTTATTTGTAGATTTCACACAAAAAGTTGTGTATAAAGAAGGATTTGTTATGGCAGTGACTGAACAGGTGGGGGAAGGAAGATGAGAATTTCTTTATTCCTTTCTTTCACCAGAATTCAGCTAAGAAATCACCTAAATATATACCCAGGCTTTATGCATTCTAGTTTTCATTATGGGAAAGCAACTGATACTGTATTTTATGGAATATCTACACCATTATGGCAACTGAGGTTCAGGAGAATAACTACTATACAGCAGTTAGTGTGAGCTGGTGTTCCTTTCCACTGACAACATAGCCTCTTAGAAACACTGCCTTTTTAATACACACTTTTCCCCCCCACTCAGCTATCCTATTACTCCACAGACTGAGTTGTATACCAGGAACCATTTTATAGCCTGCAGTAAACTTTATGAACCGTACAGAATTAAATCATAATGCTGGATATTCCTGTGCAACCTTTAATGGCTAATAGTTAACTATGAAAGGGATACAGAACACTCCTATAACAACTTAATTGCAAGCTGTTAGCCCACCAGTACAATGCCAGTGTGATGCATTAAGGATGTAAGGTTTTTCTCTCATTGCGAAGGATTGCCGTGTCTTTAACAGCTGCCAGCCATATAACAGCAGGTGAAGCATTCCATGTAACAAAGAGCTTCACCTGTGAAATTTCTGCTTCTCAAAAAACTTGCTAAAGGCAGAGGAGCCTTGCTGGCATGAGGGGGGGGGGACTTTCAGCTCAGCAGTGCAGACTATTTCCCCCCACCTTTGTTAGCTGTATTCACCAGTCCCTGAATAATTTTTAAACTGCTATGTTCCACTTGCAGAGAAGTAACTATATTAATAAATTGCTTCTTGCTTGGCTGTTCTTCAGAAGGTAATGACAAAACCAAATCTCATTCGAATTACTTGTTCCAGCAGCACTACAGAAATGAACTGGATCTTTGGAATAAGTTTGTGCCATCATTATTAACCTGAAAGGTACCTTTTTTGCTGGTTGGCTGCTTAACTAAAGGAACAAACCTAAAAGATAACCTTCCACTCCAAATAGCTTTTAGCATCAGAAAAAAGCCTGAGTAATAATTTTGTTTCAAATGAAAAATCCATTTGAAAACTACTTAATATATTTGCTAATGTAGAAGAGACAGGAAGAAATGATCACAAAATAGATGTTATTTCTTCAAGAAAATAATACATAGACTTCTCTCTGCTCTGTCTCTAGCCTCTCTCAGCCTGCACTTATTTTTCATTAAATATTAGTAGTTTATGTTCCCATAGTATAACCATGTTTGCATGAGTAATCAAGCAAAACAATGACCTAAAAAGCCCAAATGGTATATATGGCCAGCAAGGCCATTGGTCATCAGTGTTGCAGCCTGAATGTTCGATGGAGTACATTTTAGGGATCATATCACTCCAGTCTTGTTCTGTCTACATTGGTTCCCAGTCAGTTTTCGGGCCCACTTCAAGGTGCTAGTACCTTTACAGCTCTATATAGCTTTGGGGCCAACATACTTTAAGGACCACCTACTCACATATGAACCTACCTGACCACTGCAGTCATCATCAGGGGTCCTTATTTGAGCACCCTCACCACCTGAGGCTAGATGGGTGGCAACCCAAGAAAGGACATTCTCGGTCATTTGTTTCCATTTATTTATTTATTTTCTAGATTATTATTTTTTTAGTTGCTGTTCACCCAGAGGCAACTTGCAGCATTAAAACAACATTAAAACAGATAGCAAATGTAAAATATTAACATTAAAATAAAATATTAAATTATTAAAATATGTGGCTAGCATTATGCCACTAACAAAAACAACACAAGCATGTGGATGACACACCAAAGGCCAACCTAAATTATTCAGCCTTGCACACCCTGTGAAAGCTAAACAAGGTTGGCAGGGCATGGGTGTCATCCAAGAGTACAGTCCACAGGGTAGGGGCCACAACTGAGAAGGCCCTTCCCCTGGTGACAACTAATTGGGCCACACTGGGACCAGACACCTGCAAGAGGCCCCTAGAGAATGACTGAAGGGAACATGGGGAGTTGTAATGGGAGAGGTGGTCCCATAGGTATGAGGCTCCCAGACCATTAAGGGCTTTAAAAGTTAACACCAACCCCTTGAATTGGATCTGGAGACTAATTGAAAGCCAGTGCAGCTGCTGCAAAATTGGAGTAATATGAGATGACCATGATGTTCTAGTCAGCAACCTGGCAGCTGCGTTCTGGACTACCTGAAGTCTCCAAAGCTTTTTCAAAGGTAGCCCCACAGAGATTGAATTATAGTAGTCCAATCTGGATGTGACAGTTGCATAGATTGATGCGGCAAGGTCCGACCCAGACAAATAAGGAGCCAGCGAGTGGGTCTGACGTAGGTGAAAAAATGGCAACTGTGGCATTGTTTATCCAGTGATAGCACAAAATCCAACCATGCCACAAGGCTCTTTACAGTCTACGGCTGTCAGCCTAACACCACTAAGTCTCAGGAGTGACCCTCCAGCTAGCATTTTAGTCTTTTCCAGCCACACGACCTCTGTCTTGGATGGATTTATCTTCAGCCAGCTCCTCCTTAACCATTGGACTATCACATCTAGGCACTGGGATAGTGTCGAGAGCCCTGCTACCAGCTGTTGATTGCATCCAAACCTTCTGATGATCTCAGCAAGAGGGTACATATGTATGCGTGTGTGTGTGGGACTCCACAGTCAGGTCTCATTGGGAAAACCTCTCCTTCCCAATAGCAACCCCCTGAAAGTATCCCTGAAGGAATGAGGAAAACCAACTAAGGGTGGCAGTGCCTCTCACCCCCAGGGAGGCAAGGCAGTCAATCAGGGCCGCATGGTCAACTTGTATTGAAGGCCATTGATACATCCAGAAGGATCAACAATGCCGGCATGCAGTTATCCAGTTGTAAATGGAGATTATCAACCAAAGTGACCAGTGCTGTCTCAGCCCCGAAGCCAGGCCTTGAAGTCCAGTTGAAAAGGGTCAAGGACAGATGTCTCATCCAGGAACACCTGGAGCTGCTCAACCACTGTTCACTCAATTACCTTCCCCAGGAAAGGTAGATTAGACACTGGGAGTAATTGACCAGCTTCTTTTTTATCGAAGGAGGATTTCTTTAGCAAAGGTCTAACAATTGTATCCTTAGGGGAGCTGGGGAAACATCCCTATGAGAGTGACAAATTAATAATCTGTCTCAAAGGTCACACATGGCATGATTTTACCAGCCATGAGGGACAAGGATCCAGGGAGCAGGTAGTTGGCTTCACAGCTGTCATGGCACCAATATGACGCAAGTCCCTCACTAGGGAGATTTATCTGTCATCCTCTAGATTATTTTCTTTCAGCAGGTTTGGTGCTCCCTCACTCACTGTTTCAGTTGTCTGTGTTTTAATTGTTTTATGTATGTACATATTTTTAAAAGCTTGCTTTAATTGTTTTGATTATTTGCAGTCTTAGGTATCCTAAAATATTTTAAATAAAAATAAGTATTCAAAGCACACACCACAACAAAGTGATGCCCACTATTCTTACTTTAAACCCCAGATCTCTGTCCATCTCCTAGGCTTCCTTATAGACTTCTCCTTATAAATATCATCAAAGTGCCAAAACCACAAAGTCAGCAGATGCTAGAATCTATGTTTTCTTAGTTTACTGCCCCCCTGCACTCAATTACCTCATAAAAACTGAGGCATTCTTGAATTTACTGCTTCTGTTATTACCACTACAAAGATAGTATAAACTCTCTTTTTAATTGGAAAACCTGGGCTCTAAAGCAACTCTTGGTGATACAAGAGGAACTTCAGGCATTAATGGGTAGTGAGGTCAGTGCAAACAGTAATGTTGGATGAGGAACATGTTTACCAACATTTTGGGGTGAAGCCAGAATTATTTTGATAACTAGGGAGGCACGCCTAATAGGAAATGTCATCCTACCTGATTATATCAAGTTTTTAGGTTGTTAGCATCATCTAAGAAACAAACAAAATGTATACTGAGATATATTAATGAATACCAAGTAAATGTTATGGTAGAACAGCTGATGATACCAAAAAAGTAGGATTTTTTTGTTAGGCAGAGAGAGCTTTTGACTGAGTTGAATAACCCTTTCATGTGGAAACTTATGGATGGATTTCAATAAAACAATGCATTATACAAGTCGAAGTACAAGTGATATACAAGTCTAAGCACAGAAGCTGTTCCAGATCATTAGGGCATTTACATTAGGACATTAACAGTAAAATATATATAATTAACTACCAGCAGCAACTAGATTCTGTTGTGAGAATCATAGAATGTTGGAAGGGACCTTGCAGGTCATCTAGTCCAACCCCCTGCACTCTGCAGGAGCATAGCTGAAAGATAGCCCTACATACCTACAACATACCCAAAAGATGGTTGTCCAGCCTCCGTTGAAAACGTCCAGCGAAGGAGCATCCACCACCTCCTGAGGCAGACTGTTCCACTGCTCAACCACTCTTACAGTTAGGAAGTTTCTCCTGATATTTAGCCGGTAACGACTCCCTTGTAATTTCCACTCATTAGATCTGGTCTTGCAATCCAGAGCAAGAGAGAATAGATCTGCTCCATCTTCTTCATGACAACCCTTCAAATACTTGAAGACTGCAATCATGTCCCCTCTAAGCCTTCTCTTTCCCAGGCTAAACATACCCAACTCTTTCAGCCTTTCCTCATAAGACTTGGATTCCAACCCTCTCACCATCCTAGTTGCCCTCTTCTGGACACGCTCGAGCTTGTCCACATCCTTGTTAAAATGTGGTGCCCAAAACTGGACACAGTACTCCTGGTGAGGCCTGACCATAGCAGAATAGAGCAGAACTACCACCTCCCGTGGTAGAACAGCTGATGATACCAAAAAAGTAGGATATTTTGTTAGGCAGAGAGAGCTTTTGACTGAGTTGAGACAACAGACTGAGACTGAGGAGAGACAAAAGATGAGGGGAAAAGTGGAAATAAACTCATGTAAGTTGAGGTAAAAACCATTTCCATTAAGTCCAGAAGACAGTTGTAATAAAGGGATTACCCAGTGGAATGACACCCACTGGAAATTTTTAAAAGATGTGTGGGAGAAACTGCTGGTGGCATGACAGTGCCAAAGATGACCTTTATTAGGAATGGAGGATTTACCCTAAGATCAAAGAAAGAGTCTGAATTTCACCCCCAGGAAGCTAATAGGTATCAAGGGTCCTAGGGGACTAGCTGTAGTCTGTTATAGTCTGTTATTTGAATAGGCTGCAAAAGACACCTCAGACAGAAAAGAGGGCTGCACTTACCTGTCACTGTTGTTCATCGAGTGGTCCTCTATGCAGTCCCACAAATTAGGATAAGCGCAGACTATTTCTGTATTATGTAATCATTTTATAGGTACTGACATATCCAACTGCTGTTAACAACTGTGTTTGTTTGAAAAGGTTCTTCTTCAACATTGCTTTTAAACTTGTGGATGTTTATTTTGGTTGTAGTGATTTTTGTCTCCTTTTGCTTTGTATTTGAATTTGTGAAAGAGGCAGTATAAAGAAGATAATGCTTTCATGCAGTGTGGTATTACAGTTCTTGTTTCAAAGAAGGCAATGACAATTCTTCATGCAACATCAAGCTTGCAGTACACAGCGCTGGGAGACCTGTCAGGCTTCACCATTCATACCATGTTGCCCTTTCTTTTCAGATTGCACTCAAGTGTGCAGACATCTGCAATCCTTGCCGGCTCTGGGAGATGAGCAAACAATGGAGTGAACGAGTTTGTGAGGAATTCTATAGGCAAGGTCAGCAGGCTAATAGATTTTCACCTTGTGCTTTGAGACTATATTGTTAGACAGAAGTGGTAATTATTCCCCAACCAACTCTGCCTCCCTGCATGCTCATCTGAAATCTTCATTTTAAAAAACTGACTGAAATATGACCTCACTGAATAAATGGTTGTGATTGAAGAGAAAAAGCAAAATAATACATTCATAACTATTCAACTGCCCTAACTAACCTTGTACAAAGATTCAGGTGGGTAGCTGTGTTGGTCTGAAGCAACAGAAGAAAGTTGGAGTCCGGTGGCACCTTTAAGACCAACAAAGGTTAATTTTGGGAATAAGCTTCAGAAGTGTGCGTGCCCCTGAAGCCTTATACCTCAAATTAAACTTTGATGGTCCTAAAGGTGCCACTGGCCTCAAACTTTGTTCTAACCATGTACAACAATGCTAATAAACCCACATAAGAAGTAGAGGAAAGTGTTGGACTTCCCTTCAAGTAGGTAGAACTCTTAAAAATGTTAACTCCTCCTGTTCCAGTACCAATGACAGCATAAACATACAAAAGCAATCCTTCTGCATTGTATCAGTGGTCCATCTAGTCCAGCATCCTGTTTCATGGTGGCTGATCGGATATCCCAAAAGGCATGGAGACCAAAGCCTCGCCTGGTTGTTGCTCTCACAAAAGGAATGTGTTGATTCTTACCTTTAAAGCCCTAAATTGCTTGAGGCCAGGGTATGTGAAGGCCCACTTCCACCCATATTGTCCAGACTATCTATTAAGATTCTCTTCTGAAGCCTTGCTTCCTGTGCCCCTTTGCCTTCAGAGGTAAGGCTGGTGTTGACCAGAAACAGCTTTTTCAGTGGTGGCACCTTGGAATGCCTTCCTGTATGAGACTTGACTGATGCCCAGCTTACTTTCATTAAGGCACCAGGCTAAAACGTTCCTATTTAGCCAGAGTTTTAACTAAGGTTTTTTTAAATCATTTAAAGGTTGTATGGCCTTTAATAGTGTCAGCTTGTTTTTAGTATCATGTTAATTACTGTGTCTTACTATATTAGTCATAAGCCACTTTGAGGAGACATATACATTTTGTAAATTAATAAATATGCCAAGATAACATCTGAGGGGAGCATAAACCTATTTAGTTCTGAAAGTTAACATCCATTTTCTATTGCCTGCAAACCTCTGCTTGCCTCTACATTGTGAGGAGTAATCTTGAGAGTTCATTTTAATTAAGTCAAAGTAGCGAATTACTGAAATGCATAAGAAGTGCTTTCCAATGGGATGCTAGAAAGCCATGTATTTAGGCATGTCTTATTTATGAATTGCACAGTTCCAATTGGCTCAAAGAGGCATTGCAAGCATATTGCAGCATTTAGTAACAAATCATTTAGGGCAAACACCAATCACAGTGTAAAGCATCAACAGAACATTGGTCATCAGCCTTATAAAACAGTGATATTCAGTGGCTCAGGAGCCACATGTAGCTCTCATACCATCTGTGGATCTTCCAAGCATTGTTCCCCAATGTGGCACTTGCCCCATGTCCCAGGAAAAAGGGCAAAGCTATAGTGCAGTGGGGCTTGTGATTGGTGGTTGGTTCTGACCTTGAAATAGCTATTGCCAGGGGGACCGGAAGGTTGGTAAGCTATGAGCCTCTCTGAGGATAAAAGTAGGGCTCTCTGGGCCATTTCTCCATGACCCATTTGCTCTTCGCTGGGTGCCATGACAGTCTTACTCTCCCACCTGAGCTGTTGTGCCTTACCCTGGGGAGAGAGCAAGAAGACTGTAAAGTTAGCAAAGGGTGCACAAGTTCAACAGAGGAGGGGAGAGACAAGCCTGGTAATTAGAAAGGGTATAGTTGTATACTTGATATATTAATGCATATACACAAAAAGCTCATGCATCTTCAAAATAAGCAGTAAAATTGTTTTTTCCTTTTTTTTTGTTAGGTGACCTGGAGCAGAAATTTGACCTGGAAATAAGTCCTCTTTGTAATCAGCAGAAAGACACAATCCCTAGTATACAAATTGGTTAGTATACTTTTCTCCCATTAGAGTGTCCTTCACTGGATAACACAAAATGCAACATAAACAGATTGTTGATTTAAAAGTATTCCCAATGGAGATTACTTGAACAAAGTCAAATCGGTTTTGCAGACAACCTTACAGACAGTTTTAGTCCACATGTAACAAAGAACTTGAGGACAAAGTAGCCTTTAGTTCCTTTTTCAGTCCCATGATCTGGTGCAATGTCAGATGAATGGGATTCAAGATTTTAAATGCCATGAGTGATATAGGGTGAAAAACTTTCTGATGCTATATTTTTCTGTGGGACATTTTCTGCCCTGCATACGTAAATATAGTCAGTATTACCTATATTTGTCAGCGCTGTTGTGCTGCAAATTGATCATGTTAGATGGGCTAAATGTAGGCTATGAAGAATAGGCAAACTCCAGTGCTTATACATGGTCCAGGCTTGTTCATGGAGTATTTGAATGCTTTTGCTAATATTTAAATTATTTATTTGAATCAAAAAACTTTTCAATTCATATTTTCTTGGAAACCCCACACCACTGAATGCAACTGAAATGAAAACAAGATCTCAGGCATTTCTAAAGCTGGAAACAAACAATTGTTGGAGAGAGGGGCTTCACTTACAAGGCTCACATTTTTTCATTTGTCTCATGGTTACCTCTGTTGAAACAGTTTCACAAGCCTGAGACAGCACAAAAATATGAAAAACCTGTTTAAACAGGTCTAACAAGTGTTTCATAAGACCACTCAGTTCCAGAAGAGTCTCTTTCTTTACACCACAACAAAAACCTGCACAGTAAAACTTGTTTTTACAAAGATATGGATTAAAAATATGGTTATTTGCTAGAAGGCCATTAGCCTGCCTGTTTTCTTCCACCTCTAAACAGTCTCACCTGGTTAGCTGCTTCTGCTTAGCAGTGCATTGAATAGAAAGTATTGAGAACGTTCATCCTACAAGTAACCCCAAAAGATTCCAGACATGTGGAGAGGAATTCTCTTCCCATACCCCAAACTGAGCGTATGCATTTTCTCTACAGGGAGACTGTGGCTGCGATCACACACACTAAATAATCCACTTTCAATCTAATCTACTTTCAAGGCAGTTTCCAACTAGATTTTGCCAGTTCACACAGTAAAATCTAGTTGGAAAGTGCATTGAAACTGGATTATTTAGTGTGTGTGATCGCAGCCTGTATGTAAGTTTCTGCATCCCTATGAGGAAAGGTTAAAGCGCTTAGGGCTCTTTAGCTTGGAGAAACGACGACTGAGGGGTGACATGATTGAGGTTTATAAGATTATGCATGGGATAGAGCAGGTAGGGAAAGAGGTACTTTTCTCCCTTTCTCACAATACAAGAACTCGTGGGCACTCCATGAAATTGCTGAGCGGTCGGGTTAGAATGGATAAAAGGAAGTACTTCTTCACCCAAAGAGTGATTAACACATGGAATTCACTGCCACAGGAAGTGGTGGCGGCTACAAGCATGGACAGCTTCAAAAGGGGGGGGTCAACCGGGGGAGGGCTTCTAATGTCCTGGCCTCACTGGTGGACCTCCTGATGGCACCTGGTATTTCTGGCCACTGTGTGACACAAAGTGTTGGACTGGATGGGCCTTTGGCCTGATCCAACATTGGCGTCTCTTATGTTCATCTGTCACACACACACATTTCTGTAAGAGAGGATGGATGGCCTCCAGTTCTGGACATTTTAAACAAGCAGTAGCACAGTCTCCCTGCATATCTTCCCCTTACACAGTACAGAATGTCTGAAGCCACCCTAAAGGTTCCAGAAGCTGCCATTCTCCTCAGAACTAGGGATGTTGAATACCTGCATGTTCAACACACCACCTGTTTGCCACTTCTAATCCGGAAGCTGATTTATTGACAGGCTGTTCAGATGTGTGCAACCTGTTCATTCCATTCAGCATCAATAGGCTAGCTGCACGGGGGATCTGGAGCTGACTCCCAGGGTTATTGCGACCCAGAAAACTGGGGGGAGGGGGGGAGATAAGCAGCTGACTAAGAGAGCTGGCTTCTGATGTCTCAGACCTGGACACTTTTGCTGCCTCCTAGCCTGTTGCTGGGACACAGCAAAGTGGACTTTGGGGTGGGGGATGGGAACCAGAAGCTGATTTACAGGTGAACAAGGTCAGAAGTGAGTTCTGATTCACTCCCCCTCCCATCCCAAAAATCATCATTTGAATGAAGGCTGAGACACAACAAAGTTAGAGATGTTGTGTTTCAGCCTTTCCGAAACATAGTGTTGGGGGATGGAATTAGAAGCCCAATCCTAGCTCACCTAGAAGAATTTCAGAGTTTGGGGAAGCAGAAACACAGCAAAGTCAGAGATTAGAAACTGAAGGTCTCTAACTTCCCTATATTTCAGCCTTCTCAAAACTCAGCCATTTTTTGTGGGGAGGGGAGACTAGAAGAAGAAGAAGAAGAAGAGATTGGATTTATACCCCGCCCTTCACTACCCAAAGGTGTCTCAGAGCGGCTCACAAACTCCTTTCCCTTCCCCTCCCCACAACAGACACCCTGTGAGGTAGGCGGGGCTGAGAGAGCTCTTGACAGAAACTGCTCTTTTTCTAGAACAGCTCTTATCAGAACTACGGCTTGCCCAAGGTCATCCAGCCAGGTGCAAGTGGAGGAGTGGGGAATCAAACCCGGTTCTCCCAGATTAGAGTCCGTGCACTTAACCACTACACCAAACTGGCTCTCCAGATCAGAACCCCATTCCCACTTGATCCCCTGATTAACTAGGAGTTGGCTTATGATCCCCACCCCACCCAAGCTTCGCTGTGACCCAGCAAGTCTAGCAGCAGCAACATTTCCAGGGCTAAGTGACCTGAAGACGATTCTCAACTGTTTGGAGGATCAGTGGGCAGTCGGCTTCTGCTGCTCCCCCCAGTTGCTGTCTCCTAGCAAGGACTGGACCCAGCAAAGATTCCCGGAAAGGAAATTGGAAGCAGATTCCCAACTTTTGATAGTCCTTCACATTATTCTTTCTGATTTGTTCACTCATAATCTAATTGTGAGGTTTGAACACAATATGTTTGGCTGCCGAAGAGCTTCGCTGGCAAAATTTTCAGCATCCCTACTCAGAACCTCAGTAGGCCATTTGCACTGATCTTTTATGTCTAGCCAGTGAGTTAAAGGACAAAAACTAATGTGTAATTCATCTGCCTGTTAACGTATTGATTTGCTGAACAATCCAGTTTTTAAAAAAAATTAAACATCATCTGTTTTCTGATCATGTGCTTTCCAAGTAAACAGAGCAGTTATAATTTTCAGATATCATGCCAACTGTTCAGAATTAAGAACCTTATTCTTGAAAGAAGAATTTATGCTTTTCTCTGAGCTTTAGGACACATGAAGTTGGCTCAGCTAAAATCAAATGATGATTCTAGTGTCTTGTTTTCCTTTGGGCCATTTAGGCTGACCTTACCCTCAAAGTCAAATTAACAACTTTTCTAATGTATCTTAAATCTGGATAGCAGTGAACAGACACGACAGATGGTTCTGCAAACTCAAAATAACGACGACAACCAGGTTTGCAGAAAAATCTGAAATGTTTAAAACACACACACAACACTGGGATTTTAAAAACTCCAAAAGAATGCCTGTAGCTTTAAGAAACAAATGCTCTCTCAGTGACCATTGTGGCCATTTCTAAGCAACCACAATTGCATAGGGAATCTTTAAACTCTGGTTTCTGTCAGTAAAGGCAGGGGGAGGAGGCAGGGCCCTTTCCAGGGCTGTTTTGGCCTGAGAAAGGACTCATTGGTGCCAGGCCACCTGCAACCTTTCTAGTGCCTGACCAGCATGACTCACCCAGGCGAAGCTACTGTTCAACAGCAGCTACCGTGAGACTCCCATGACACACCCATGCCCAGTAGCCACCACATGCAAGCCAGTGTGGTACAGTAGTTAGAATTTAAGACTAGGATCTAGGTGACCCGGTTTCGAATCCCCACTCTGTTGTGGAAATTGAGTGACCTTGGGCCAATCACACATTCTCCACCTATCCTACCTAACAGAGTTGTTGTGAGAATAAAATGGAGAAGAGAATGATGTAAGCTGCTTTGTGTCCCCATTGTGGAGAAATGTGGGATAAAAATGAAATAATAAATGTAGCTCAACATGCGGACAGGATAAAAAGTAGATGGTTGGTGGGTGTGGAGGAGAGAAAGAAGCAGAAGAATGGGAGAAGATATGGGGTCTGCCAGGACAGAAAGGGGAAACAGTGAGGAGAGGGAAAGTGAGGTACCCCCATAAGTCCATGTAGGTTCACCACCTTGCAGCAGGGCACAGGCCCAGTTGCTGGCAGTGTACAACACAGCCAGTGTTCCTGGGGAGAGGCTTGGAAAGTGAGGTACCCCCATAAGTCCATGCAGGTTCACCACCATGCAACAGGGCACCGGCCCAGTTGCTGGCAGTGTGCAACACAGCCAGTGTTCCTGGGGAGAGGCTGCCAGGGTGAAGGAAGTATGGAAAGGTGGACAGAGCACAGATAAAGGTCAGTTGTCTGGTGTGGGAACGAAGCAGGACATGGTGAGAGGCTATTGCAGCTTTCCACGAAGACTAAATAGTGGGGATAGGGGAAATGTGCTCCTCCTCCACAAGTCCTTGTGGGTCTCTCACTTGTAGATATGCATGGCCCACTCCAAGCTGGTTAAGTCTCTGAACAAGAATATCAGGCCAATCACCAAGACAGACAGTACAGTTGCCTGGTTAAGCTCTGGAAATGCTGCAAAACTGCAAGTCATTTTATTTTGGCCATTTTCTGTTGACTTTACCAACAGAAGAAGTGATGTGGCCAACTTAACAAAAAAATAACTTTAATTTTTTTTAAAAGGCTGGTGCGGAGGTACTTGAGCCCCAGTGCTGCAGTTTGCATATCACCAGACTACAGTGGAATATGGTTTACAGCCATAATTTCAGGCTCTGTACTAGGTTGCTGGCTTAGCAGGAGAGTCCACTTAGTGAGTGATGCAGTTGCTGATATGACTTGCCTCGTGTTTTCCCCCAGGCTTCATGACCTACATTGTGGAGCCACTCTTTGAAGAATGGGCCAACTTTACTGGGAACACTCCCTTATCAGAAAACATGCAGAATCATCTGCGGAGGAACAAGGCCAAGTGGAGGAATTTGCTTCACAAGCAACACAGCAGCACTGACCACTCAGGTCAAGGAACTGAAAATGAAGAACAGACTTTAAATGAAGGAGAAACCCCATAGTGGCAGCTTCCCACTTTGCGCTGTAGTGCCACTGCCTTTCACAACTGTGAACAAAAAATGCTAAGGGCCCGTTGGGCCATCGTTAACCAAGCAGGAAGGGAGGAAAGTAGGGAGGAAAAGAGAAGATGTGGGAGCTCTCCCCAGTAAAGCCCACACTCCTGGGTTTGATGCTAAAGCTGAATCCCACTTCCTCATCTTAAAAGCTGAAGCCATTCATCACTTCTGATCATGAACTGCTTAAATGAGAAGCTTCATTCAGTAGTGCTGAAACTGGGCCAGTAAAGTGGGTGCCAACTACCAAGAGGCTTCAAGGGGACAGGCAAGACCAGTGCACTCTTGGTTATCGGTTTCATTCACTTCAGAGCCATACTGTGACATGGCTCTCTGAATGAAGGCCTGAAGCAGTGTACAGTCTTCAGTCTGGCAGCTGGGCCGCACATCAAAATCACCACCAGCATTGTCAGAACTCAGAGGAAATCTGGCTGCACAGAAGAAAAAGTGTCTCATTTTAAATAATTAAAAGTCTTTTTAATTTTTGTATTTGGTGCACTGGACAAAGAATCTAGGAGCCTTGAACTAAGGTTATTCTGTATACTCAAAGCTTTTTCATGGTAGTGCCCATTTTGTTAATCATTTTATGCCACTTTAGATACGACTGACATTCTTCTCACTGCAAGAACAGTTTTCCTAGCAAATCAAAGGGAAGAGTTGTACAGTCTAAATGTTTCCAGATGTCTCTTTGGACAAGTGTATCCGTGATCCGTTTATATTCGCACATGTACATCTCCTGTATATATAAAGCGCTACTGATTCCCATGCCAAAATACGGAAGTATTATGGGAAAGCTATCTGTATAAACAATGGCACTGTGAACAAAATACTGTTAGTTTTAGTATCTGATGCATTTGTAAATATGTTATAGACTATTAATAGTTTTGTTTGCAGATAAAGGCCTTAACTTTTAGCATCCTTCACTTTCTGACGGTTACCAAACTCCTGTCATTTCAGTGTGGCCTGCTTTCACTTGTCCAGGGTTACATAGGAGTGGTATCTACCAAGGCAATCTTTTGGAAAGCTTCATATGCATTCCTCTCCATTTTTCTTATCTGACGAAGATGCACCTCAACACATTTGCCCAAAGTACAAAAGTGAAATCTAAACTGATGTCCACAGAGATGTTATAAAAGTTAGAAACACAAGGGCAAGGTCCAGGGATAGAATGGTCTTGAATTGGACTTCAAGGTGTTAGTCTTTCCAATGACACAGCAAGTAAAAAATTACATAGATTAACAACTTTTATGGGCATGTGCCTCATTAGTAAGCAGATTTGGGTCTGTCACAATGAAGAAAAACTTGCTTTCCTTTTTCTTATTACTAGTAACAGTAACTTAGGAATTTCCTTTCCATGAACTTTATTCTTGAAAAGACATGGTTAATCACCCAGATAAGTTAACTCTAGTTCAACCTTTTTCATTAGTGTTGTCTTGTGCCTTTTGGTCAGGTGAGATTTCTGGGTCCGGTTCTAACTCATTATAGTGTTCATTCTGTCCTATATGACAACTTTTTACTAATGTAGCACTATACTGCCACATCCATTCAGGAACATTTTTACTTTCATTTTTCTCACCGGTTTATTACTCTACCACCAATGCTCCCTCTAAGCTGTGGAGTCTTGTGAGCAAAAATTCTACTTTGTTTGCTCTGGAGCCATCCTTCCTGAGCTAAGACAAAAATGTGTGTGAGGCTAAAAAACTGTGAGCTACCTCACACTAACTCAGCTTAGGGGGAACATTGTCTACCAGCATCATTTGCAAACAGGTGATCGATGATGCACAAGGCTTTGCAACAGGGAGGTTCCAGCAAAGGAATATAAAGTAGCACTTAAGACAATGTTACTGCATTGCTAAGAATAAAAATTCCATTCCCATCACGGAAACTCCTTTTTAAAAAAAATATCTCTCAGAAGTAATGGACAGGAATTGTCTGTATTTCTCATCTTACCTTCCTGCCCAGTAAAATTTTGATAAATATGTTTTATGAAAATGCAACACGCATATATACCATATACAGTTCTAATCCAGAGTCAAGCCATCAACTAAAAAGCACTTTCTTTGGACATAGGGATATATATTGCACTTTAACTGAAAGATCCTCTTTTCATTAAATATAAATTCATCCTAGTTTCACATTGTAGAATTACATTAAAACCAAAGTATTATGCAACTACAGTGAAGGAGTTTGCTCTAGGTACCCAGCTGATGAATTTCAAAAGAAAGTGAATCCATACAAATGCATCCCAGCCTAAACTTCACTATATCAGCAGAACACGGGGGGGGGGGGACTGGACCTATGTGTTATGCCATGGAAAATCCAGTTCTTATCTAATCAATATAAAAGAGATACCAACATTATGAAATATTATGTGCTGTCTAAACACATGAAAAACAAATTCACAATGGTGCAAGAGAATATCGATTTCCTTGGCAAGTCAAATGAAGAGTAAACTATTGTACACATAAAAACTGCATGCTCCTCACTGTTTTGTTTTGTTTTTTGGAAGAAATTATATAGAGCTTTAAGTATACAACTTTGCTTCTAGCTACAACATGTTTCAAGAAATTCACAAGACTAGGGCAAGGATTTAAGAGCTACTTCACAATCCCATTACAAGTTTGTTGAGATGCTTAAATTTTCTCAAGAAATGGTGCTTCTGTGGTATGAAACATTAAAAAACAAATTTGTTTGGATCCAAAGCATTGGCAGCAGAGTAAAGTTGGTCAAGTAGTCTCTCCCACCTCCCCACTCCTGCTGCAGCCTGCTGAGCCCTAATTGGTGGGAGGGAAGAATGGGGTGGGGTGGGGGGATGCTTCTTTGCCAAAGGCAGAGTCATCCTGCTGGTGCAACAGCAACTTTGGATCCAGTTAAGCCTATGACAGCTTCTTAGGACCAGTTCACACAACTAAAAGCTTTTCATGCCTCATCTCCTCTGCTACTAACATTACCATACTGTAAAGAGTTCGGTTGTTAAGGCGATGGTGGCAATTTAATGAATTGCAAGTAATACGGGAGTGGAGCCATCGCTCAGTGGTAGAGCATCTGCTTTAAATGCAGATGGTCTCAGGTTCAATCGCCAGCATCTCCATTTTAAAAGGCAAAGGAGATGATGATGGGAAAGACCTCGACTTGAGACATGGAGAGCTGCAGCCAGTCAGAGTAGATGGCATTGACCTTGATGGACCAACAGCCTGATTCAGTTTCAGGCAACCTCATGTGTATAGTAGAAATATTAGACCTTACTCAGATTCTGTATCAAACTTCTCAATGTTTTCATGCATATCTTAACTAGAATAAAATATGTTCCAGAAACAGGAATTAAGATGCCAAATATCAAATCAATGAGAGGTCCATAAAAGTAAAAGAAAATTAACAAGAATATGAACGAAGATAATACTGTTGATGACTAATCTACACAGGAATATCCAAGCCACAGAAACATAGACCTGAGCAAGCCTCATGGCTCAAATGAAAGCTTAGGCTATGAAAAATTATGGTAAATTGATTACTGTTAACATTAAAAACTATTTTAAGACATTTAAGCCACATTGTCTTTGGAGAAGGAAAGCAACATCTCAGTAAGCTCTACATAGGATGTAGGCAATAGGCCCAACCTCCCAAAGAGTTTAACAAAAACTGTCCAAAATTTTCACCACCAGGTATTACAAGGAGAATAACGGGGTAATAATGAACTAATTAAGTCTGCATTCTTCTTAACATTTATTATCTGCCACAGTATCAATATACCTTTTTGAAGATTTATCAGAAAATAAGATAGGGAAGAACAAATAAATAGGGTTAGGTGACCCTATGTATAAGTCATTTCCCAAAATTTCTAGAGATTGCCTGGTCAGACTCTTCTCATTATTGGTGGCAAGTGGGCCATTTTCTATGCGGTACTGACAATGAACTTCAAAACTCTACCTGAATTATACTCCAAACCTAAATTCTAAGTGTTAGAAGTCACACTGATTTCCAAGAAACATAGATGAGCATAAATGCGCTTAGAAATTGCAGCCTTTTATCTATATGAAAAAATCTACTGCAAGATGATGGCCCACCCTCCCATTAACCAAACAACAAGAACTGTTTCTCAGGGCCAGTTCTCATCTTTTTTCCCCCCTGTGGAAAAATGGCAGCAGAAACCCCTCAGGGTTTGTTCTATCACAAATTTTATTGACTAAGCCAAGTCCCAAGCACAGGATATTCCCTGGTCAATGTGGGTTCCTTCTGTAGTATGGGTCTGAGATATTAATCTGTAATAAAACAGACTTTTTATTATATCACAGCAAAATAAAATAAATGCAAAAAAATAGAACAAGCAGTACTGCAGATAACCTTATTTTTGCATTGGTGCAAATATTTCAGCAATCCACCTGGTGTTTTAGGTACACAAGATTTTACATGCAGAAACTAAAGTTTGATTTGGGAATAAAATATATTGTTAACCTTTATAAACAAAGATTCGTAAAACCATATGTTTACTGTTGAACACACACACACACCTTATGGGCCAAGTTACGATCCCACAGTCAGTGTCCACTGGCTTCATGGGACCAAGATTCAGCTGCTAAATGCATGTATAAGCATGCATCAAGCAAACAGAAAGCAATAGATTGTGTGAAATGCTGTGACTGCTATGCAGTGATGCCAAGAACTGAAGAGACATAACTGTATCTTTTTTAACATATTGCTGTAAGTATTCATGTAAAAACCATCTAAAAAAAAATAAAGAAGGGTGTGTGTGTGCACGCATGCCTCAAGTTTTAGCTAATGTGGGAAAACATTTGTTTTATGCTTGCAAAAACACTGGGTATGTTAAATATTTCAGGTGCTGCTGAAAACCGCTCTATAATGGTGGCCCAGTATTTGTACATGTGTTTTTGGAGTGAGGCTTCCTTACCACTGCATTCTATCACATGGTATGGTTTGGTTGGAGTGCTCTACACATGAAGGAGAGATCTCATACAGAGCTGCAACTATAAGATTTGATATTGTTTTTAGCCCTCCTTTCCAATAAACTTGAGATGGCTTAAATTTCCAGCATCAAAGGCTGTGTTCACACGGGCAGTTTGATCTGTTGCCCTTGCTGTTCCCTTACAGATTTAAAGTGCACGATCAGACAGCAACATCTGTTTGTCTATCCCCAGTCGTCTGAGTCCATTCCCCCCTCCCCCAGCTGCATGTTTCTTTGATAACAGAGAAAGTCTGGTCTTGGTCTGAGCTGGTTCCAAAACAGATTTCCTGCTGTCTGATCACACTCTTGCGCACGCAAGCCATCAGGCAGGTCTGACCAATCTCTTGTTTTCTGTCCGCCATTTTTTAAAAAGTAGTTAGTGATATGCGCACAACTGCTTATTCGCACCTCTCTCTCTCCTCCTCCTCTCCCACAGGGGCTGCTCTAAACTTTGTTTTCTTCATAAAAACTTTCAAAGAAAGATGCTCCTGTACCTTCAGCTTTTTCCAGTGCTTTGGGGAAGGGGTAAATTGAAAGGTTTAGAGAGGGAGTCTACATGTCCCAGCAGGCTGATCAGTGTTTGTGTGCATGAGGTCAGGGTCTCCAAACTGTTTGGCCCTCAGTGAACTGAAAGACGCCGGACTGGTGTCAGAGTCTCACAGCAATCAGTCTCAACAACGTTCCTTCAGAAGGATCAAGTTTATTGAGTACAATAAAGGCAGGTCATCTGTCCATACATTCAGTGTTAGATCTAACTACCAGGGTGGGAGAGGGGAAGATATAAGTTCAAAACTGGGTCCCCCTGATGGAATTAGGCCAATCAGAGGATGAGCTGCAACACGCCTAAACTAATGGGTTTAAATTCCCAGCGAAGCAACAGGATCGAGGTACCAAGGTCAGAAGCCCAGTTAAGAGATAAGGCACAGCGAAAGAAATTAAAAACGTTCCAGCACATTAACATGTTTACCCAGTGGCTTCCCGCCTTCCCCCCTTTACAATGGCAGCGGAGCTGACAACTAGCCTCTACCAGAGCCTTCTCAGTAGCGGCTCCATACTGATGGAATGAGCTCCTGGAAGACATCAGGGCCCTGCGGGACCTCTTACAGTTCTGCAGTGCCTGCAAAACAGAGCTCTTCCACCAGGCCTTTGATTAGGAGCCGCTACCAATAACAACTGAACTGTGGAAAGGCCCTCTATGTCAACATCAACAGCCTGTGATGTCAGCAGCAACAGTCTTTGGCTATATTCCTTGTTATCATGGCCTACTGGGATCAGTATGCAATGTTACCGCCACCAGCACTTTATCTGTTAGTTGTTATGTTATGTATATGAATCTTAGCATTTTGTGTTTTAAGGCATTTTAACTTTTTAAATGTAAGCTGCCCTGAGCCTGCCACGACAGGAAGGGTGGGAAACAAATCGACTAAAATAAAGAAAATAAGCATCTGATAGCACCCAAAAAGAAGCAAACTATTTAATATTTGAAATATGCCTTCCTGCACACTGTCAACTAAAGGCCCATTGAAATAAAGTTGCAATAAAGACCTTCTGAAAAGGCAGCAGAGATGGTGACTTCGGCAATGGGGTAGATCCAACCATCTTCTAAGAAGCCTTCCTCCAACCCAAGGAGCCTCCGAGATACGTGACTCTTTCTCCAAGAGAAGAGCCACACAAGTTAGGCAGAAGCTTCTTAGGCCAGAGTCAGTCTTCAGAACTTTGCTCACTGGGGTGGTAGGAGAGGGTAGGGTCCACCCCACCACTTCTGACAACCTGCTCCATGCCACAGGTGCTATGATAGAAAAAACATGAGAACTGACAGCCAAACAGTATTCTATTCAAAGCAAGCACACAAGCACAAATAACTATGAGTAATCCAACAGTGATGTACGAGTTCATACAGGGAAAGATGCTGCAGTGTAGGTTCTAGGTTATGAAGAACTCTGAAGGTAAGTAGTTGGGGTACGATTTTCAGCAGAACAATGGCTGGGAAGGAAAGGATTGAACAGCTCTTCCCCTCCTTACCCATTTTCCACTTGATCAGAGCCCCTCCCCCCCCCAATGCAGCTACTACATCTGATTTTGTGGGAAGGGAGAACCAGGGTAAGGACTCCAGAGGAAGAGGAGGGTACTGATTCCAAAGACTGGATAGCAACAGCTTTTACTTCTGCCACTGTGGTTTACTTTGTGACAAAATAGTAGACTTGATTTCCATGGAGTATTATACCGATGGTCAACAGGAAATGTTTTTGTAGCATCACAACCCTAAACCAGAAGTTAGTATACACACTGCCACAGCTCCAACTGATTATACCCACCTGGATTTTGAGAATCCTCATCGCTTAACAGCTCAAAAATACAGGATTCATCCAGACTGAAGACTATATCCTTTCCTCCTGTTTACCCTACTTTTTATGGTCTACACTGGACTATTAACAATAATTGTAAATTAATGATTACCTGGAACTCCTCTTGGCACAACTTCTTAGACTACTATCCTACTGAAACGAAGGCTGCAGTCCTAAGGGCACTTTAGGAATAAAGCCCATGAATAACATAATAATATAGTCCCGTATAATAACATAATAGTCCCGTTTAGGCTTGCGCCCTAAGTCAAAATACATATTCCTTTCCTGTTTATTCTTGCCTCAGCTTCCCTTTGTCATCTCCCCCTTTTCTCAAATATTTGTAGGCTCTTTGCAGCAAGGATTTGCCTTCTGGAATTCTAAAATGCACTATAGCACATTAGTTGTGCTAAAAATCATAACAGCACCGGTGATCACTATAAGGTTATCTATGCATCTATTAAAGTTTCAGATCCAGTGTGGTGTAGTGGTTAAGAGTATTGGACTAGTACCTGGGAGGCCTGTGTTCTAATCCCTAATCATGCCATGGAAGCTCACTGGGTGACCTTGGCCCAGCCAAACTCTCTCAGCTTAATTTAAGGGTTGTTGTTGAGGATAAAAAGGAGAAGGGGGAACAGTGTAGGTTGCTTTGGGTCCCCATTGGGGAGAAAGGTGGGGTACAAATGAAGTAAGATAAATAAATCAAGCTAAAGCACAACACATATATGTAGCTGATAACACTGTCTTGTTTGTGTCCTCATTTTTAAGAGGGGGGAAAATCAACAATTCTTTTGGATCTGTATCAGAGTATATACACTGAGTTAAATTAAAATATATATTCATGGTTGTATTTTTAAAAATACAATCAAACTTTAATTTCCCCTTATTATAAAGTCAATTTCCTACTTAGGAGCTTTGTTACTTTAAAATGTGTCATTTTTTAAATGTTATGTTTTGAGCCCTTTTATAGCAAAATCAGAAGATCAGACGGGAATGTAGAATAAACTGAATTATCATTTTCAAAATGCACTGCTACTAAAATATCAGTTCTTCCTGTTTCAATATATTTAATTAAAATCGGAACATTGCAGCATAAACCAATGGGATTATATCAAACAGAAAATCTAAAATATAAAGCACTGTTTTGAATGATGGAAAAAACCCAGGAGGATTGAATCATTATGATGTTAAACATGGTTTCATTCATACATCATAATAAACCATAGCTTGTTTAAACTGTGGGTTTGCGCCAAGTGGCTCTGCTTAGTCTAACAGACTTAAGTAACAAATACACTCCATGGGTTGGATCAAGTGATCTGTCAGCTACCCCCTGTAGCCATTTCAACCAACAAACATTGATTCCTGGGGCTGTGAGACCCGCCTGGGGTAATAGACATTCAGGTCAACAGGCTTCAGTGAGGAGGGGAAAGGGAATGAAATCACCGTTCCTGCCTCTTTTCTGTTAGAGCTTAATCTTTCACCAGCAAGCCCTGCTGAAAGGAGGAATCCATGTCACCCCCTTCCCGCTCCTCAGGACAGCTCCCCAAACTGTACGGCTATTACTCCACATAAGTCCCAAGAGCCTGGGAACCACGTTTTCCTTGAGAGAAACAGTTGCTTGGAAGGATGGGAAGTGGGGGAAATCCACCATCCTTGCACAAGCAGTCCACTGAATCCAACCCCATATTTTCATGTGGGTTTAAAACAGAAGATATGTCAGACCTTTTCTATTGAATATTATAAACAGATAGCAACAATTAAGAAATGACTGAACAATCCTGAGATTATACATAATCATAAATTATGTATATTGCATACAAAGAATTTCAAAGTTTGAACAAATTTTAAAAAGGATGTTATATATATACTGGTTTTTGTAAGAGAGTTACATATCGAAGCTATAAGAAAACATGCTTTTTGTATCTTAAAAATGAAAAACAGTCACCTGTGTAGTTTGTAAATTAACAGTTAAAATATTCAAGTCTAGCACACTAAAAAGCAAACAACCCACCTTTTCCATTTTCTGTTATATTAAACACAATGGCCTAGAGCAAGAGAGCTGCACTACAGGATTGCAGTAAAATGAAGGAAGAGTATGAAGATAAGAGGTGTAACTGCAGATATTTGGCCTTAGGAACATGAGCTCACGAACATAGGGTATCGCCTCTGAACAAATAGAAATCTTGCTTCTCCCTCTGAGGTGGAGGCCATCTCGTGGGTGATTCCCATCCATCAATCAGGGAGGCAGGAACTCTTCAAAAACTTCCTGTTTCCTGTGGTGGGAGTCACCCCAGTTTCAGTTTCTTTCCTGCCTCAAGAGGGAGAGCAGCTAGCTAGGCTTTGCCTATCTGTTTTTTGTCTTTGCTTATCTCTTTAAATACTTACTTCTCTCTGTTCTTTCTTCCTTCTAGTTTCTAAAATACTTATCTTACAAAAAAAAGTCTACTTTTATTCTATCTACAGTTCTGCCCCTTCCCCCCCCCCTTCTATCGACCTCTATTGGAGGTATCCAACCGCAGCGCTTTATAGCAGGCTGTATTGTAAGGTCCGCCAGAGTGCCATGGACCCCAGACAGATGGAGGATGGCTGCAGCCATTTTGAAGCACGCAAAAGCTCATGCTTCGGAAACCAGGGGCTGCCTTCAGTGCTTATCCCCGTTATCTGAGCCGGCTAATGTAAAAGGGCATAATTCTGGCTCCCATGTCATTATGAGCCGAGAGGAGGAGGACGAAGAG
The DNA here is from genome assembly GCF_001447785.1 of Gekko japonicus. Lineage (NCBI taxonomy): Eukaryota > Metazoa > Chordata > Lepidosauria > Squamata > Gekkonidae > Gekko > Gekko japonicus. Next base: position 1,419,016 of record NW_015159715.1, read on the forward strand.
GAAGAAGAGGACACGGACTTCCAGGCTGGTGACGTAGACAAGCACGGTTCCCCCCCTCTGTCCCATAGCGCTATGGCATTTCTTTTTTTTTTTTAACGGTTTATTTAACATTTTCCATAAATACATTCATATCTCGTTTTACATTTTTCATCCTTTTGAGTCTTTCTTGATTACATTATCTATCCATATATAAAAAAGTTTCCATCGTTTTTCAAATATCTCATTATCTTTTCCTTGTAATCTCAAAGTTAATCTATCCATTTCTGCTAGTTCCATCATTTTTTCGATTAAATCATTTTCTGAAGGTACATTCTCATCTTTCCATCGTTTGGCTAACAAAATTCTTGCTGCCATGAGGAAGTATATAATTACATATTTCTCTGCACTATAATACATATCTGGAATCATATTTAATAAAGCTGTCTCTGGCTTGAAAGGTATCGGTAAACCTATTATTTCTCTTAACATGCGAAAAACTTTTTTCCAATATTTTTTAACCCTATCGCATCTCCACCACATATGTATATAGGTGCCCACATTCTTTTTACATTTCCAACAATTCTTATTGGTTACTACATAACATTTGGCCATCTTTTCTGGTGTCCAGTGCCACCTGTAGAACATTTTATATATGTTCTCTTTATAGGGTATTGCTCGCATTAATTTTATTGAATCCCACATTTCAACCCATTGTTCTGGTTCTGGCGTAAAATTTAAGTCTTTGGCCCATGTCACCATTGTTCTTTTCACCTTTTCTCCCATCATATATTCTTCCATCAACAGCTTATATAATTTTTGAATAAGCTTGTCGCTCGAGGATAACCAAATTTTATCTAGGTCGTTTTTTTCTTTGTAAAATCCTTTTTTCTTATCTGACTTATATATTGCCTGTAATTGAGTCTTCTCCCACCATGTAAATTTTATATTTTGATTCTTTAGTTGCTCATCTGATTTCAGGTTATTGTTTTCGTCTAACAACTCTTCGTATCTAATTTTCCTTCTTTCCTCCATCAGTGTTGACATCGTTGCCGCTTCCATTGGAGCCACCCATTTAGGTGTGTTTGTATAGTGTCTGAATTTAACTTCCTTCCAAATTTCCATTAATGCTCCCCTTAAAGTATGATTTGTGAAGTCCTTAGGTAGTTTTCCGTCTTTATACCAAACGTACTTATGCCATCCTGCAGTCATATTGTTTCCTTCAAGCGTTAGCAATCTGGAATCTTCCAACACTACCCAATCCCTTATCCACGTCAAGGCCGCGGCCTTATAATACAAATTCCAATTAGGTACTCCAAATCCTCCTGTTTCTTTTTTGTCTTGTAAGTATTTCTTATTGATTCTTGGTTTTTTATTCTCCCATATAAACTTACTACATATCTTTTCAAAGTCTTTAAAGTATTTGGATTTCCTTAAAATTGGTATATTTTGTGCCAGGAATATGAATCTCGGTAATATATTCATTTTAATGACCGCAATTCTTCCCATCAATGAAATCTTCATATCTTTCCATCTTTCCAGATCTTGTTTGACTTCCCTCAATAATTTATTATAATTATCTTCTAACAAAGTACTATTCCGATTTGACATTATAATTCCTAGATATTTAATCTTTTTAGTTATTTCCATTCCTGATAAAACTTGAATTTTATCTTTTTGTAATTGTGTGCAATTTTTTGTCAATATTTTTGTTTTTTTGAAGTTTATTTTCAGTCCCGCAGCTTGTCCGTACTCCTGTATTACTTGAGTCAGTTTTGTTATTGACGATGTTGGGTCTTCTAATATGAACACCAGATCATCTGCGTATGCTTGTAATTTAAATTCTTCTCCTCTTATCTTAAGTCCTTTAATTTGTTCATTACTTCTTACTTGTTCTGTTAATGTCTCTAAGGCAAAGATAAAAAGTAGAGGGGACAGGGGACAACCCTGCCTAGTTCCCTTTTGAATTTCGATGTCGTGTGTTATATCATTATTTACTTGCACTTTTGCCGTTTGTTTACTGTAAATAGCCTTAATCATTGTTAGAAAGTTTAAGCCGCACTTCCAGGTTTCTAATTTCTGAATCATAAATTCCCAGCTCACGTTGTCAAAGGCCTTTTCAGCGTCTAGAGATACTAACGCCATTTCCTTATCTGAGTTTATCTCATAGTACTCTAAAACGTTTATAATTGTTCTGATATTATTCTTTAAATGCCTTTTTGGTAGAAATCCAGCTTGGTCTTTGTGTATCACTTGTGTTAATACTGCCTTCATTCTTGCTGCTAGTATGGACGCAAAAATCTTATAATCGGTGTTCAATAAAGATATCGGTCTATAGTTCTTAATTTCTGTCTCATCCGTGTCTGCTTTGTGTATCAGAGTTATTATAGCTTGTTTCCAGGTTTCTGGTATTTTACCAGAGATAATTATATTTTGTAATAAATCTTTCAGTACAAAAATAATCTGATCTTCATATCTCCGATATATCTCTGCCGGAATCCCATCCGGACCTGGCGATTTATTTGTCTTCTGTCTCTTGATCGCCTCTGTAATTTCACATATAGTAATAGGTTCATTTAATGTCTTTATTTGATCTTCACTGAATATCCTTTTATTTGTCTCCTTAATATATTTCTTTATTGTCTCAGTATTTTGCTTATCTTGTTGATAGAGTGTCCTATAAAATTCCTCTGTTCTCGTTTTTATTTCTTCTATTCCGTACATTTCTTCTCCATCCTTGTTTTTAAGGGATTTTATCACCTTTCTTTCTTCCTGCTTCTTAATTTTATATGCCAGCCATCTTGTTGGCTTATTTGCGTTCTCAAAGTAATATTGTTTGGCGTATTCTAT
>NW_015159715.1:1422821-1492186 GCF_001447785.1 Gekko japonicus
TCCTTCTCGCCAAATCCGGTCCATCCAAAAGAAAAGCTATGGCACACCTTGGACGTGCAAAGAGCACTTAAATGTTACCTTCACAGAACGGCCACATTTAGGAAGACGGAGGCCTTGTTTGTCAATATATCTCCTCCTCATACTGGAAGGAAAATGTCTAATTCAGCACTGAGTTCAACAGTTAAGTCTTGCATAGCTGAAGCGTAGAAGAATTTAAAACAGCAAGTCCCTACTGGCATCACTGCACATTCTCTACGTAGTGCGGCCACTAATGCGTAATTGAATAACAGGGCATCTCTAAAAGAAATATGCAAAGCCACAACATGGTCTTCATTATCTACCTTCATTAGGCATTATAAAGTTAATGTCTACGATTCTGCGGATGCAGCCTTTGGGAGGAGAGTGCTACAGTCTGTGCTTTCTCCTGATGACGACCTCCCACCCGTTTTTTAGCGACACTGCTCTGGGAGGTCCCACAAGATGGCCTCCACCTCAGAGGGAGAACGACCATTGGTTCTTACCGTGAAGGGTCCTTCTCCTCTGAGGGGTGGAGGACATCTTGGCCCTCCCGGGTCGTCATCACTATTCTGTTTTTTTTTCTATTCTCTTACCTTTGTGGCTATTTAATTTTCAGAGATAAGTGAGTTACTTTTATTTCTAAGTTCTTCCTGTTCAAGTTCTGTGGTTCATATTTCTATAGTTGATATGTTTCCAGAGTTATTTAGTGTATTGCTTTTAGGAGTACCCAAACTGAAACTGGGGTGACTCCCACCACAGGAAACAGGAAGTTTTTGAAGAGTTCCTGCCTCCCTGATTGATGGATGGGAATCACCCACAAGATGTCCTCCAACCCTCAGAGGAGAAGGACCCTTCACGGTAAGAACCAATGGTCATTCCCACAACTTTTGAGACTTGGACATTGCCCTTATGTATTTGAAGTTCTATGTACATCTATCAAACTGAGGAACTTTGCGGCATGTTCTTCTATACCTTAGCAGACCTAAATGAACATATTTACCAACATGGGAGTTGGAGAACATACCCTATTCTTTTTGGAAGTCTGTGTATAGACTACTCAATTCAAATACCTGGGAATGACTTTTAGTTACAATCTATCTTGGAAATCACATCTTTGCTCAGCAATGGAGATTGAGAGAACAAACCAAAATGCACTCCTAAGATTTTTCTATAAAAGGGTGGACAATATCGACTGATGGCTATTAGAGCTTTTAATGTTCCCGGATTTTATATGGGGCTGCCATCTGGATAGATGAAGCTTCCAAATCTTTGGATAATATACGTGTCCAGTTTCTTTGCAATGCTCGTTTGAATTGAGGGCCTAGCTGGCTGCTTTCAAATTAAGATTGAAGGCTTTCGTCTCATCATTTTAGGAGGTCACTCGCTCCACTAAAGAAGGATAACTTTAGAAGTACTTGGGAAAGATGTATATATAAGAGGCTTGAACTGCTGGGATTACCCTCCGTGATGCTAAATAATACAACGTGATAAGGACTTTGAGACTAATCAGGATGAGGCCATCTAATCTTGACCAGGCTAGTACATCATCTCGGGCAAGGTGTGTATGTTCTACTCTTGCACTAGGGATACAGCCCCCTATGGCTTTACCTGCATATCTCTCTTATAATCCCTAAAATCCTTCGCTATAGATACGCTTTTACCCTTGCCAGATTAAACACCTAGCCGTCTGCAGAGTTAATGGGGTGTTTTGTAAATATTCCATTGTCTGATCAGCTATGTGATTGTGCATCTGGAATTATTGAGATGTTGGATAGTCTGTTATTATTCTGCTCTCATTGGTTAACATCCAGCTCTGTCTGGATTTGCCCGATTTTGCTTAAATACCATCTACCTATGGAATCTTGGGAGGTATCACAATTATTGGCTGATTCTGACCCCAAAATAACCCATCCAGTTGCAAAATGTTTAGCTATAGTGATTTCCCTGAAACATCAGAGAAATATCCATAATTAATTATAAAATTGGATGTTAGGTCTGATATATTTGGCTGATTGTAATCAACTTTGGCTCTCAGATATTATTGTTGTTTGTAATTATACATCTTAATCTGTTTACTTATCAATTATATTAATCCACTAAAATTTAAAACTCTTTTAAACTTATGATTTTATAATTCTAGGGATGTGGTATCCCTTGTGTACTCTGCTGTGTAATTTGATCTGTTTTGGTTTTAGTTTTATGTAATATCCCTTCGTTGTTTTAAATTGTTCCACTAAACGTAAGACCACGGGTCAAATGAGCTAAATAGATAAAGTCAGAGCAGTATCCAGGGTCCAAAATTTTTGGAAAACTCACAACTATGAAAACAGAACTATTTTTGTAGGGGGGGTGTCTAGTGTTACAATGCCCTCTAGTGGTTTTTAGCATACTTTTATTGCTTCCAGAAATGTTCTTAGCATCCTGCATCTTATAAGGGTAAAAATTAAATACATATAGTTCAGTCAACTAGTCATCATGTTTACCTCACACAGAATGCCCAAATGGCTTTGCGTGAAGCCAAAAAGCAGAATATGTTGCTGGACAAGGAAATAAAAACCAAAATTCACTTTTGCCAGTTGCAGCTATCCAGTCAAACAATAAAATATTACCAAGGCTTTTCACTCAAGCCACAGCTTTCTGGAGCAGCTCCAACACTTCAGATGTTAGTACACTAAACTAAGATAAAATTTGCTATGAAATGGCACTAAAATTTAGTACATCTTTATGCCTTTGTACTACTATGCCAGGCGAGAAATGAGAAACAAAATTGTTCTGCTCAACTTACCCAACCTGTGCTATTCTCCAGGTACTGAGTCTTTTGACTTGCTTAATACTTTTAAAATAAATAGTGTTTTCCTGAAAGAACAAGTACTGCACTGTATTATGCCATCAGGATAATATATATGTCCACATTTTTGGCAAACACTGTGCCTTTTATTATACATAATATAGTATTTTTAAAAGTCTTATTATATTACAACTGATTTTCCAAATACAAAAACTAGCCTACTAAGGAAACCACGTTTCCTTACTTCAAATATTTTGTGACCCCCTTACTGGTTTTCAGTCAATGAACAGGGTATTTAATACTTTCTATACATAATTGGTTCATATAGAACTCACTGCAAATCTGTCACTATTAAGGTTAACCTTTATACTCAAATTGCCCACCTTTTAGCCAGTATCAAGACACTGTTAGTTCTAAAAAGCCTATAATTTATCAATGTAGTCATTTTCCAAAATGGTAAAAAGCACTATTTAGTCCATTTGTACATGCAGCCACACCCTTAGAGGGTGTGATTTTATTTTTATTTATTTATTTTTCCAATTTATACCCCACCCTTCCCTCCAAGGCAGGCTCAGGGCGGCTTACATAAAAGTAAATACATGAATAACAATTAAATAACTTGTGCCAATCCCACCCTCTGGGAGGAATGTAGGGGAATCTCTTGATTCCTGTATTAGAGAAAGGAGAGAGCTAGAAGCTAGTCCTGCTGTGGTGCAAGGACTTGGAGATCCATACCCAAGATGGCCAGGGAGCCCAGCAAAGTACTTTGCATAAACCCTGCCCAGGAAGCAAATTGGGGGCACCTCTACTGGTGGAAAATGGTCTGCCACAAAGCTGAACTCTGTAAACAGAAACTGGTCAAATCCCAGACATGTAAGTAGTATGAATGCACACTGGGCTGTGCAGAACCTGATTCCCAGGTATGCCTATGGCTTGCCAGAGCACTGCTGGCTGTGGCAGAAAAGACAAAAGCCGGTTTTAGATAATACTCCTACTTTGTATGTTACAGGAGAAAATTGTTTTGGATACTTCTACCACACTTTTCTCCCCTGAGTGTGGACTCGAAGCAATTTACAATATAAGAAAGCAACAGGCTATAAATGCATATGCACAAAACATATCAAACCTAGCTGGCAGCAACAAATGAAGCACAGAGAGGGGAACAGGAGCAGAGCTAGTGGTAAAAGCTCTGCCCCTGGACGGTGGCAACAGCCTTTCTCCATGTACCAAGACAGTGTTGGCTCCAGAGCAACCTAGAATTCCATCATGAGCCACCAATGTAACCATTTCTTCCTGCTAATTTTAACAGGTAGCACATAGTCCTTCACAAATCTTGAAATACGCTGAAATCTGAAGTAACTGTCATGCACATGGGGTATGTTTAGTATGTAGTCTATACACAAAGGATTTATTTTATAACCTGAATGTACAGTTGTACAAAACAGTTAACAGTAATATTAATATCATGAACTTCAAATATGCATATGGAAGCAAGAAGATTTTTGTGGTTTCTTCGTATCGTATAATACAGAATTAACTTCCTTTGCTGAGACCCAAATAAATACCATCAACACCAATTTTGGAGACCATTATTTTGATGAAACAAGATAAAATTAGGCATCGACAAACTGTTTCTTACTTTTTCTTTTTCTTTTTTGAGAAATACAGGCATTTAATTGAATGTGAGCAAGAAAGGAAGCCTCCCTTTTAAGAACCAAGAGTCAAGAACTGTGCTGACCAGGCAGATGGGAATTGCTCCCAGATGGCCTGATCTCCTCCCTGTTTAACTGTTTCTTACTTAATACTAATATAATTAACATATCAACTGGATAATTATACATGCCAGTGGATCCACATCCATATTTTGTTTCCATTCTCTTGAGACATATTCACCTGACTGAAACGTTGCATGCCAGCCTAAAAAGTTTATATAAAACCAGTAAGTATTCCAGCTTATAAAATATTACATGAAACAAATTCCTCATTAACGAAGCTGGCTGCTGGAATACATCATATAACATTAAGTGTTTAGAAGTTGTGACATACAAACTGTGAACCTTGTGACATACAAACTGAAATCTATGAAACAAGGATGAAAATAGCCTTGCCAAATACAACTGTGCTAAGCGGTTCCAAAAACTCTACAACAGGGGCTGTGCAGTTCTTGCTTTTGTAGCCTACACCCGTCTGAATTCCTCGGCTCTAATCCGTGTTTGTTTGATATTTGGCTTCAAAATGTGGCGGCCAATCTGAAACCAAACACACTTTAGTTAGTATTTTTAAGAAAAGATTCAAGAATAGAGTTGCTGAATAATTTTTCTGCAATATTTATGAATAACCAGAATAAGAAACAGTAACATAAGTGAATATTCCAACCATATACCTGTTTCAACCAAGCCTTTTTACCAAGCTTAAAAAAAAAAAGATTAATGATACATTATGTCGAAAGGGTACTTTTGTATGTGCAATTCCTTAACATACCCCACTGATCTAGGATTTTTACATATTACCTGTAAATATAAACTAATTTAGCCAAACAAAATACATGAACCTGAACAGATTCAGTGGGGCTTTATTCATTTTTTCATACAACAATGGACTTCATTTAAGACATGCTCAGCCATGTCCCAATCCAATATGATTACATCTGTTGCTTATTCTGACTAAGAGTTTACTGATTTACTTTTGAACTTCATTTTCTACTGCCTCTCTGTCAAGGTCTAGTTACATGTACTCAAAGTGGTATGAATTTTTCAAATGCATCTGTCAGTGAATGACCAATCTGCTTTTGCAACTGTATGGTGACGTTTCACACTCAGATTAATTTGTTTCAAAGACCCCACCAATTTTGAGGACAGCTCAAGAGAAAGTGTGCCAAGTCAGAAAGCTCTGTATCATGTTTTTCCATCTGAAATCTATCAGATAGCAGGTGGAAAGCACACCACTGATAGCCCTCCTCTCTTAGAAAAAGTGTTAAAACCACTGATAAAAATACTTGTGTGTGTTGACTGTCAAAAGAAAGGAATCTGCTCCCTTCTTTTGGATACTAATATGGAAGCATAGTGCAGGTGTACTGAAATGTGTGAATCATCCCATATGAAAGCTGTCATTAAGTGAAACAACTAACAACCCGTTTTAGACACACACAGTGCAAGACTTGTGTTTGTGCAGATGTAATACTGCCGTCATCCCTTAAGCATGGTTGAGAACTTGTAAAGGGGCTAAAGGATCTGGTTTTTTCCTCCAGCCTGTTTTTTCTGCAATTTCCCCATGCCAGCTTAACAGCATAGTGAAGCTTGTATCATACCACCAATATCCATGGTTAATGCTAACCAGAGTGTGCTCATAATCCACTATTTGAAACCAAGTGTAAGATTTTGCTCTTTTCTGATACCCCTTATATGTAACTCTGGTAAAGGCACCTCTTTGTAGTGTTCTAAGATGACTGTCTCCTTGCCTTCCTTAGAGTTTCCTACATTTTTCCTGCCACCAAAGGCTCTTGCCATAGAATTTTTAGTTGGACCCAAAGAACAGAATGGCTTAGTTATATCTGGTAGAACAACAGAAAGGTCAGAGTGTAGGGGTGGCTCTAAGGTAAAAGGGGATTCTTCACTCTAAATAAAACAGTTGTTTTCTCTTAGACATAGAGTTTATTTAGACGTGTAACAGTTTCAGTAAAGTTCATAAGTGTAATGGTTTCAAATATGTTTCTTCTTCTTTCTCTAAAGTTTCTTAACTAGACCTTGTCACAAAGGCTTACTTTCTCACTTGCCATTTAGGCAATAACTTCCACAAAAACACAGACTTCTCACAAACATCATATTCTTCGCCCACTCAACTCTCTTCCCCCATATCCCCTCCTTTCTCCCCTTTCTCACACACAAAGCCTATCTGAACAAACCAGTCAACTTTGTCCCATAGGGTATACAGCTACCATCCAATCATAACACACTTCAATCCTCCATTCAGCCCCTGCTCTTACTCTATTTATTTATTTTTCCAATTTATACCCCTAGGGGCCTACATTTTAACCTACAGGAACATACATGTAAAACTCCACATTACACCACAGAAATAAAAAACACAAAATATTTACATACTGAAACACCACACCAGGGTTCTAAATGTGTCAAAATTCCTGGATTACAAGTCAACACTAATCAACACAAAGCAGGGTTTGAAGAGGAAGCTTTGTTCAAAATCTCTCTAAAATGAACTCTGGTAAGCATTAACCATGATGAATATTGGTGAAGGCATAACAACAATAGTTAAGGGAAATGTGTCCAGTAAAGGGGAATAGATATGGAAAAGAGCATGGCCAGAATCTCTTACGATCCCATGATCAAGGAGGGACAAAAAATAATGTGTGTGCCCTAAACAACCTGAAGTATAGTTCCATGCATTTATTCTCTCTCCACACTGGAAGACACATTTCTCCAAGATAGGCAAACTTTTTAAAAGATGCTTTTAAAGAGTCTCAGGTTGCAATCATAGGTATTTAAAAGAAAGCTCCACTTGTATCTCCGGGACTTAGCATATTTCTGCATAAACATACTTCATATTGGAATGTAAAAGTAAACCAAAACAGCCACATCAGCCACTCTCTAAAACACTTACATCTGAAATATAAAAAGAGATTCATTGTTCCTTTTTAAATTGATACCGTTGATACAATTTGATTATTATTCCAATATATATGATTGTTCATTTAACTATGTATGGCTATTTTCACTATAAGAGAAGTGTGGAAGGAAGTATATTCATCAGTTCCTGAACTAAAATGTTAGTATGATCTGTAAAAGCTGGGTTTGGATAACTGAGTATCTTGCTGTATATCCAAGTCCTTCCAGACTAGCTCTGGAGATCAAAGGTCTCAGGCCTTCCTTTTTGTCACCTTAAAAGCAAATTTTGCAGCTCCAGAGGAATAATTTCTACATCAACGCTATTCACATACAAAGGCCACAGTATTTTTAAAAAGTCCGATACGTACTATTGGGGTTTCTGGACTGGAAAATGGAGAAGCATCAGAGGATCTGTTCTCTTTATCAAATGAATCATCATCATTGCTGTGGGCTGCAAATTTCTCTTTAAGAGCTTCAGCTATTAAAGCCGCTGGATCCCATTGTACTCTAATTACTTTCTTTGTTCTGGGTAGAGGTGTACCTCCTGGCGACCTGGAACATGACAAAGTGTTTCCAGTCTTTAATGAAAGTATTTGCTGCTCTTGGTTTGTAACTACATAGAGTAGTCTTGGCAGTCACCTTTAACTCCCCGCGTCGTCCTTTGTGGAACTGAGGATATTCTTCTTGGCTTTCTGTGCGCTGTGGTCAACATTATGTAAATTTTATTTTGTAACTGTCTATAAAATGCCAATGCTGTCATGCCCCCTTTAGCCAGCAGTTCTCTCAAATTTTAGCAAATGAAGGACCCCATTTTGATTTTTTGTACTGCTCTCACTAGCAAGCCAGCTGCTTTTCAATGTGCGTAGGGCAAGCCACGCATACCCCATGGAAGCATCCATCCTCTTGCATATGCAAAACAACACAATGAGAACCATATTCGATACACTTTAAAAGTTAAAAAAAATTGTAGGCCATGACCCAAGTTCTGATCCACCTTACTCCTTAACTGGAACAGACTTTGTGCTGGACATGGCAAGAAACTTCCTTATATAGACGTAAATAATAATAATAATCATCATCATCATCATCGTCGTCATATGGCAGTGGGTGTAGTATAGCCAGAAGATCTGACGATTGTCTGGCAGCCTGAAACTCTAGTTCTTTTCGTGGTGAGCTAGGCTTATTTTTTGGGCTGAGAGAACTGTGACTGACCCAAGGTCACCCAGCTGGCTTCAAGTGGAGGAGAGGGGAATCAAACCCGGCTCTCCAGATTGGAGTCCACTGATCTTAACCACTACACCAAACTGGCTTTCTTTATATAGACATTATTTACCAAGAGAAGCCATCTGAACACAGGTAGGAAGGGACCTGGAAAATCTTTTAGAGTTCCTCACGGAACCAAGGAAAGACCAGTATCCCATACAACCTGAACTTCTGGAATTCAATTAAAAACCACCACTGGCTATTGTCTTATGGATGTAAGTTCTCATTTTTACAATCCTTTGTATTGCAAAATGCAGAGTGAAAAACAGCTCAATTTTATACTGAAGATAAGAGGGACTCTGTATTAGAACTATACCCTCTTGGTGTTACTCAACTAAATATAGCTCCCAGGACTGAACTACTCATTCCTGGTGACCAATCAGCATACTGGCTGGCTAAGGTTCTGAGGCAATGTGGATGCTAGGTGACGGCATGTGGTGGCAACTCTTCAAACTCCGGCCCTTTGAAAGAGGGAGAAGCTTATTCCCTCTCCTTCCTCTGAGGCACTGAATCCCTCCCCCTATTCACAAAAAAACTGTGCAGACTCGACTTTTGCATTAGCAGATGGGCACAAGAAGGGCTCTGCCCTTATAAAAGACGTGCAGATCCCCGGAGTACCTTTGTGGACCCCATTTTGAGAAACGCTGCCTTAAGCTGCATGTTAGTATTACAGTAGCATGAACAACCACTCCAGTCCTTGGACACGCCAGGTAATTCTGCTGTAAGCGGCCATCCTGATTTGTCAATTCACATAATTTGTAAAATGAAGTTGGCTGATTTTGTGTGAGGATCCTAGTCCTCAACTACAATTTGTAATGTAAATCACAGAAAGTATGAAACTGAATGGTTTATATTTTAAAAATATTTCAATCACACCACACAGAACATAGCTATATATCTGTATGATGTTCTGTATCCTAAACATATAATACATGCATTATGGATATTTGTCACAGGTTGAAAGTTTATGCAATAATAAACAGACTTCAAAGCCAAAACCAATACAAAAAAATCAGAATCAGTTATTGGCTTATCAGATCTCCTGAGATCACCTGTACTAATTAAAAAGACTTATTTTCTAGGTTTGAGAGATACTAACAATAAAATATAAGACAGGATCCAGCTCCAGCTGTAAACATAAAAAGGACCCCCACACACACTTCTACATTACCCTTCTGACTTTCTTCAGTACTGAAACAACTGTGCATATGAAGTCAATTTTAACAAACACTCCTGGGCAGTGTCTAGGATTCAAGAAACCCTTCCAACAATTTTATCATTATCAATAACATAGCCCTGTATGTGGATACTTACATCCAGAGATTTCAGTCATGAGCAGACAACACAGAGAAAAGCCCCAAATTTGCAGGAAGATCTTAAGTCTTCCCAAAAAAGGGGGGGATGGGTTGGTTCCCTCCCCCAAATAATAGCTTTCAGAAACAAATGCCTTCAGTGGCTGTTGCTAGGCAATCACAAAGTATTGCCAATGTTCCTCCTGTGGTTTCTGTCAGTAAAACACGGAGGGAAGGGGCAGAGCCCTTTCCATGGCTATTTTGGCCTTAGAGACTAGGCTGGCAGCAACCACTGGGTGACTTGTTACCGCCTGAGTTGCATGACTCACCTAGGCCTGGCCACTTGCTACTGTTCAACAGCAGCCACCCCACGAAAGGCAGTTGGTAGCATTTTGGACTTGGATCTAGGAGATGCAGGTGCAAATCCCTATTCTGCCATGGAAGCTCACTGGGTTACCTTGGGCCAGTCAAACATTCACAGTTTACCCTACCTCAGAGGGTGCTGTGAGGATAAAATGAAGCAGAGGAGAATTATGTAAGCTGTTTTGGGTCTCCATTGTGGAGAAAGGTGAAGTAAATGAAATAAATCAATAATGAAGTAATGAAGTAAACCAATAATAATATAGCTGAAGATGGGGGGGTATACAATTCATGGTTCCTCCAAACTTGTAATGGCCAATGGCTATATACAATAAACGGTGGGTGGGTTGGATGAGTGAGAATGATAAAGGGAAGCATGGAATGGTGAGGACATGGGGGCTGGAGGAGGTGGAAAAGAGAAAACAGTGTATGGAGGGAAAGTTGAAGATGGGGCAAATAAAGGAAGATTTGCTGGTGGGTAGGAAGCAAGCATGAAAAAGGGAGAGGCTAATACGGGCTTTCTGGAAAGGGAAAGTGAAAACAGAAAGGGAGGGAAAATTAGATGTCCCCCCCACAAGTCTTCCACTTGTTTTATTCTAAAATGCATATACTGCTCAACTTACCTCTCAACAGCTCTTAATTTGACCTTATTTATATCCTTCAGAACATCTGCCATACTGGGAACAGCCTTAGCCTCCTGACATCCAGCCCTATTTGCAATATCTTTGTTCTTACTTGCCGCTCGACGTTGTTTTATAAGTTCAGTTGTTGAAATTTGGGGGCCAGATTCAGATGGCAGCACCTCTGGAAGTGGTGGTGGTGGTGGTGGAATGACTGTGCTACAAGACGAAATGGGAACTGGTGTAGAAGTCATTGATGACTGTGGAAAAGTACTCCCGGGTGTATTTGATGAATTCACAGTACCTGAACCTATTGAGAAAAAATATTAGTAGATCAGAGACCTGGACATTTCATGTTATAATGTGTAGAAGAGATATGGATGGATCCTAGATCAATCACTTTCCTTATTTTTAAACACACCTACACAATCTAGAATCAGAGTGGGTAATTTTTTTTTTCAAATTTAAAAAATCAGACTAAAAAAAATTAACCAGGTTTTTTAAGATAAAATGCTTTTTGAGGAAAAAAAAATCTATCTAAAGACAGCTTTCTATTTAAGATACATTCTTCCACACAGGGCGATTCTGCATCAGCTTTTCCCTCCATTGTTTTACGAAACCCACGTTGGAACAGAAATTCCCCTCCGCATTGCATGCCACTTTCACTTTCTTTGATCATCACATTTTATGGTACCCTCTACACTGCATGCCGCTTTTACGGATTTTATGGTACCTTTTGCATAGGTCTATGGCCATTCAGATTATATCTCAAAGGTTTTTCATCATGAAATAAGGATTATTTTTAATTATGACGCATCAGACTGTATATTCACAAGCAATGTTTAAAAACTTTTTGTAAATGAATTCCATTAATTAATTCTTTAGGGTCCTAATGTCATTCTTTTCCAGATGTTTTGGTAAGATTATTTTGGGTAATTCCATTAATTCATTTATTAGGTCCCCAATGTCATGCTCTCCCAGAGGTTTTGGTAAGATTATTTTGGGTCATTTTTCTATCTAGAAGATACTATCACGGATGCTTGGTTTTGTAGTTCTCAAAACTGAATTTGTGACTGCAGAGATAACATGGCTCTTAACGGCAAACATGTGTTTAAATAATACACATAAAGTTGAGAAAGACCTCAATCCTATTGTTCCTCTGTAAATCTGTATACACAGAATCAACTCCTTACCTCTTAAGTGCTAAGTTTCAAGAAGTTCAATTAATAGAAGATTGTTTGCAGTAGAATAGATCTGGATAAGTAGGAGTTGTTAAGAGCTAAGTGTGAGGTGGGGGATGGCAAGCAGTACAAATGAAAGTGAAATTGGGCAGAATACTCCAGACGTCTTGAGATCTTTGTGTGACCTCATAGCTGTTTAGGCAAAAACAAGAATATATATGCTATGTAATGTATAGTTCTAAGTTAAATAAAACAATGTAAATGGTTGTTGTTAATTATTTTTTCATCTTCCAATAAAGTACAGCAGAAAAGTTGTCCAAATATGAATGATTAACATTAAACAGGAGACAGATCACCTCACAATGATTTCATAACTAGCTATTTCAAATGATAACTATAAAGCTAACCTGAAAAGTTATTATTATAAAAAAGAAACCTATATCTGGGTTGTAAATATTAAAATCATAAGAACAAGCAAGAACAAAACTTCATGTAGAAAACAATGATTTAAATCAAGTCTTATTGACGTGTGATTTAAATAATTTTAGTTTAGATCAAATCCACCCTGTCTAGAATAGAAAAACATGAACAGGTACAAGATAATATTAAATTAATCCAAATTAGGTATAATTTCCAAACAGGTTACCAAATCCACTGCACCAAACTGGCTCTGGCAAAGCTTCAGACATGACCCAGGGAAATCTGGGTTCAGATCCTTGCTCAGCCATAAAAATCACCAGGTGACTTAAACTGTTCTTTCACAGTGATGTTGTGAGGATAATAACAAACCACCTCATGCATGCTGCTCTGAGGACATAGAGTGGAATAAAACTATGGTAAAGTTGATTCAACAGTTCTCTAAAATAGTTCAACTATGGAGGTTCTCTTTAGCCCTTCTATAATTTATGAAGTATTAGCAATATTCTTCAGGTTTATTACTATAGTTTTAAGAACTAAAAATCTGCTTTATGTTTTTAATTAAAAGTTCAAGAAGAAGGTTGAATTTTGAATGAAATGTGAAATTCTCACACACCTGGACAGGTAGAGTATTATTGTGGGTTGAATACAAACAGCTCTACCTGGAAAATCAACTTTCATTTGCATTTTTACATAGGAATTATTTGTATGCCCTCAAGAAACAAGATTCACAGAGCTATTTAACACTGTGGGTATGTTCAGTGGAATGTTATTGTTTTTCTTTGAATACTCGATCCCTTGACTGCTTCACAATCTACTTTTGAAGGGCACTGAGTATGGGAAGTTGGGAATGCAGAAGTTCAAACGGACCTGTAGAACTAGTTACATAATTCTTTGGATTCAAGCGCATGAGCTCAAAACAAAATACTAATCAAATTTCAATGGCATTGGTGGGCAGAAGGTCAATAGGAATGAACAGTTACTCTCCAAGCAATTAAAAGTAGCTCTGTGCCCCCTCACATTCCTTACTGCTATAATCACTTTCTTATCTCTCCTTTGAAAGCTACCGTAGCGGCTTTTCTCCTCTTCCTTCCCCCCCTCATTTTCCTTTCTCTTTCATACAAAAGAGGAGGCAGCACGTGCACACATACACCTTCGCCCTGGATGGGGAAAATGATGGCACAAGCCCACCCGTTCCCATCCACCATTCCTCCTCATGCACACAAGTGCACCCATTCTCTGCATTTCTCTGCATCAAATCTATTATTTGCCTTCTCCATAACTGTATTTTTCTCCTGCAGTGCAAGTTGGTGGTGATGGTCTGCTTTTGTAAAACAGAAGGAAGGTTTCATCACAAGCTGCATTTTCTAATTGGCTCCACCCACCAAGGCATCATTTTGTAGCTCTCAAGGCTAAGTAGCTCCCAGAAACCTAAAGTCTTCCCTGTCCTGTTTTATGGGTCTCATTCACATAACTCCCTAAACAGGATTACTAAGTGAAGAAATGATTAAGAACAGCTTTATATAAATGTCACTATGTAACTGAGCGTGTAAGAGTAGGTCATGGACACAGACTTACATGACTGGTAATTCCTTGCCCCATGCAATGAGACAATTAAAGCAATCTGTGCACGGAGATGACTTAACTCTTCCTCGAGTGCAGAAATTTTTTTGATTGCATTCTCGTTCACAGCAGCTGCTTTGAGTGATTTTCCTTTTGAAGATGCTGGCAAAGGAAATGAACACAGAAGTACAGACTCTGCCTGTTCATCAGATCTAAAAAATACCAATTTACAGTTATGAAAGGTACAGCAATAATCACTCACTCAAAACTTCAAGCTCATTATGATAGAGATATATAAAATATATTCATTTTACGAGCACATAAATTCAAAAATTTTATGCCCTATGTTTTCTCATCTTACATAGCATCATCCTTCTAAAGTGTGCATTAAAAATTTGTAAAGGAAAAATCTGGTATTTAACATTTATACTTGTCTCCAATATATGCAAGAGGCCTTCCTAAAACATCTATTTACCAGAAAATTCCACAGCCTATCTGTACAATAAGAACATAAGAGACGCCAATGTTGGATCAGGCCAAAGGCCCATCCAGTCCAACACTCTGTATCACACAGTGGCCAGAAATACCAGTGCCATCAGGAGGTCCACCAGTGGGGCCAGGACATTAGAAGCCCTCCCACTGTTGACCCCCCCAAGCACCAAGAAGACAGAGCATCACTTGCCCCAGAGTCCCTATCTATACCTTGTGGCTGATAGCCACTGATGGACCTCTGCTCCATATGCTTATCTAATTCCCTTTTGAAGCCATCCATGCTTGTAGCCGCCAACACTTCCTGTGGCAGTGAATTCCATGTGTTAATCACTAATCACTCCGATGGTTCAGTTGCACCACTCAAGAGACTGAGGATTCCAGCCATCCCCTCTAAGCCATAACTTGAAGAATTACCCTTGGCTAAAATTCTACACTGTGTAAGACCCTGGTGAGGCTGATACAACTCTACTACAGTAGAGGCCAAAAACAGGAAGTGTTGTAGTGTGATGAGGAAGGAACAGAGCTTAATCAGTCCCTAAGCCCCATGATACCTTTGCAACAGTGATGCATAACATCGGTAAAAGAGGTGGTTGTGAAGGCCAGGCGCTTTCCTCCGTTCCCCGCCCACACACATCACACTTTCCCACAGCAGTGATTGAATTGTTTTTGGTTATGCATAGCTTGCAGGTAAGGCAATGTTAAAAAATCACTGTGGTGGACTATTGGCTACTATTACAGTGGAAGCCAGGGAAGGTAGAACAGGAATCTGAGGTAATTTATATTGCTTTCCCTCTCCTCTTCTCCTTGAGTGATTCACACTAACACCTTTTCACAACACAAAAAAAATAAGTTTATTGTTTCTTCTTCAGAAGAGCTTATGCTTAGCTGTTTAAGGGATGTCATGGAATGGAAAGAGGTATCAGCTATTTACAGCAAGAGAGAGCAGAAGCTCTGCTATAGAAAAGTTATGGTTTCATGCACACTTTCATGCACACTCAGTGACAGGAAAGGATTTTTCTTGGAAGTTCTCACTAAACTCAAGAACCTCAGAATCTGAACAGAGTTAGCTTGTTTCTTGGGATGTTTCCCTCAATCTCCTCACAAGTCACTAACACACTGTTTCCCTACAGCAACACAGGATACCTGCTCTATTCCTGCCTCTTTATTGGCCTTTGAGCACTATGTACCTAAACTATAGATGTCTGAAACCTATTTCTCCACCTGGTGGAACCTAGCTACCAAACTATTCTCCTGGGAGTTTCCCCTGCCTTTTTGTCACTTCCCCAAGTCCAGTTTGAGGTGATGACTATCTTTCCATCCACCTAACTCTCCCCCCACCCCACCCACCAAAGCTTCCACAGGCTCTCACTGGCTGATGCCACCGTATATCTACATACTCTCCCTACAGAGAAGGATCTGCTGTGATGCCTGGAGGAAAGAACTAGAGGTCGTCTGCCACAGTGGTATCAGAGAAAACGTTCCAACCAACCTCAATAGGGAACAAAACCCATTGTCCCTCCCCTGCTGTGTCTGCACAGCACAATGCAGCACAAAGATGCTAGCAAATTCTGCAGCTAAGCACAATGCACAAACTGGAGCATGTAAACCCTAGGAAGGTTTCCCAGGGCATGGAGCAAAGGCTGTCACTCTGGCACTCCTGAAAGGGACACTTTGCATGTAAAAGGGACACTTTTGCACAAACAGCCAGTATTGACAAGTATACGAAGAGCAAGATTCTTTCTTTTGGAAAGCTGTTACTATGATAACTCAGGATATACATTCATATTACCCAGAAGATTATTCAAGCAACGACTTGTTCCGAAGTATAAGGATATCTACAACAAAACGAAACACTAGAGAATTCGCAACTATACATTGATTAAAAAATTACTGAATGTTGGTTTGGTTCCTATGCAGAGTTATTCTTCAGGAAACAAACCAGTTTTACTTGCCTAAATCTAGCAGACGGCTCACTATCATCATTTGCAATCCACAAGACATCAGTAAGAGAGGGGGTAACAGAGCCAACAATGCTCTGCTGCTCAGAGTCCAAGGAATTCAAATGTTGGCTCAACTAAAGAAACAGAGAAAAACAGTCAAGTGCCTAAAAATGTCAGTTAAAAGAATTAAAGGTAACTGAAGGTAAGCTGCAAGGAAATATTTTTAAACTATATTCATTTTAAAAGGTATCCTGTTTAAGCAGAGCTTCTGCTTGCGATGGTGAAGAGTTACGATTAGAGTTAAGCATAACCTCACTCCCTTTCATTCCATGGTTGGCTCTACCTCCTGCAGCGGCCATTTTGTAATTGTGCCCACCACCCTGTATCAGAATTCCAAAGATGCACATAGGCTTAAAAAGTCTAGGGATCCCTTGATTTTAACAGCAGAATCCAGCTTGATTCTCACTGAGAAAGGTGTATAAATAACTTAAAACAGATTTTTAAAATTAAAAACCACCACATGGACAAGACACAACTCAAGTCTCCCATGAAGCTGCCTTATGCTGAATGGCCCTTTAGTCCATCAAGTTCAGTACTGTCTACTCAGACTAGCAGCAGCTCTACAAGTTTTATGGTAGGGGTCTTTCACATCACCAACTAGCTGATTCATTTAACTAGAGATGTCAGGGACCTGGAACGTTCTGCATGACAAACAGATGCTCTACCTCTGAACTGCAGCCCCTCCCAAATAGTTTCCACGAATGCAGTAGTGCATTGTTTCTATTCCCTCAGTTTTGGCATGTTTCCCCCAAAGCATAAGCAATACAGTTCCAGCAAACTCCTCTTAAGGGATGCCTGCTACTCATTTTCCTTCGTTATTACATGCCATACAAAACAAAATGCACGAATAAGACTTTGGACTTAGACAAGTTATTAGTACTGAATTCTGCAATAATCCTCAAACCTGAAAATGAGCCCTTGGATAAGGGGCTAAGAAAAGAATTTTTCCCAATCTGCGAACAAAACTTCGGGTAGATCCATATTTCTTTGTTTCCCAAGACCAGGACATCTAAGAGAGAAGAAGATCTTTCAGCCATAAGAGCAAATAGGGCTCCCAGCTGATTAAAACATTTTAGTTCATTCCTGGTTTTCTATTTAATCAATTAAATTTATATAAAAGTGCATACAACCAAACAACAGTAGAAATGTCCTTTAAATTTGTACTTTATTTTCAGGCAAACAACACGTACAGAAATGATGAAAAAAATAACAACATTAACAAAAAAGCTTCTTTTGAGATATGCAAGAAGTGCAAGCTTACAATTCAACAGTCAAAATTACCACTTATTATTAGGAGGACAGGTCATTATAATTTTTTTAATTCCTGTTGTTAGTAACAAAACCAGAACCAAAACATGCATTTTGGAAGAGGAGAAGTCTGAGAGGGACCACTTCCTAGCCATTAGAAGTCGAGAGGAGACACTTTCTGCTGGATTATATGGTATGGATTCAGACAAGTGTCTCTCAGAACAGGATTTCAGGGAGCATTTTGGGAGGAGGGAGATGAGAAAGCTGCACTCCACAGGCAGAGATCTGCAGAAACAGGTCTAGACTCAAGCCACTGTCTTTAGTTAAGAGACTAGTAGGCTTGGAACCCATAACATACTTCCAATCTCAATTATTTCTATCCATTTTGGAGGTGGTCCTCCATTGCAGAGTACGTGCCTCATTAGATACTCTTCAGCTCACTGACAGATATTTTTCTAATGCAGGTTGATGTGCCTAGCACATGCATGCTCAACAGTGGAGGATTGCCTCCACAGTGGACAACTGGTGCATGAACAACAGGATCCAAGCCTTCATACTTAAATTTTTTATTTACAGAAGCAGGCTAACTGTTTTACTACTGTTAACTCATTACCACCCAGACTGGCTCTATCATCCTCATAAACAGGCTTCAGTGAAAACATCTAAAAACATTTTTTGCCTATTTCTCATCTACTGGGCTGGACTACATTAAAATATATTTTATTACTCCCCTCTGCTTGGGCCACAGTATTTCCTCCCTTTCTCTGAACAAAGTATTACAGGACAGCCATTAACTAGTTTTAGAAAAGTAACACAGGAACAAAACTGCACTTCAAGGAACGGGGACAGATAGACAGAAAAGCAGTAGAGGTATATCCCAAAATAGAACGATAAAAAAATTAAAAGGGAAGATTATGGCAGTAAACTGCAAAACTCTCAAGCTGTGGCAGTGCAAGAAAAGTATTATGGGACAAAGAATACTGCAAACAATGTAGTCAAAACCTGCCTACTTTAGAAAGACTACCAACAAGAAAAAAATGTTGATACCCTCACCAAATAGTTTCTTGAGATGGCACATAACTGCTGGAAGTGTACTGCAGGAAAGGTATTTAAAGGACGATGAGATCCAAACATTTGAGCAATACCATAAAGACAAACTTCACATCTTTGTAGGACCTGCCAAAATAGAAAAGCTTTCACCAGAAAGAATCTCACTATTAACATAAAGCCTCTACACCAGTGATGGCGAACCTTTTAGAGACCAAGTGCCCAAACCCCACTTATTTATCGCAAAGTGCCAACACAGCAATTTAACCTGAATACTGAGGTTTTACTTCAGAAAAAACAACTCATACATTAACTTAAGATGATCCAAACAACGTAAGGAAAGCAATCCCAAATGCTTTCATTTGCTTAAAATTATTTGGCACGCATGCCCGCAGAGAGGGCTCTGAGTGCCACCTCTGGCACCCGTCCCATAAGTTCGCCACCACTGCTCTACACTGATATTTTTCAATCTGAACACGAACAGTGCCCTCAGCACAAGCTAACATTAATAGGTCTGAGGTAGCCCAGTTACAAAATTGTCTAGTTATGACACTAACCTGTTTCAATACAAAATATTCATGAAACATCTCCCAATCCCTCACCTCATTCAGTTCCATATTTACTTACCAGTTCAGGAGGCACACCATAATATTCCAGCAGTTGTCTTAAGAGGCTCAGTAGCACAGACATTTACAAAACAATGTATTCATTCAAATTCTGGAATAATTTAGTAAGCATCTGCCACAACTGCAAAAAAAGAAAAGAAAAATACCTCATATTTAGGGGGACAATATACAGTTTAAAATTAAAACAACAGTTTTTATAAATATATTAAAAGAGGCTCCGTTTCTAACATCACTATAAAGACACATCACTAATTTTGAAAGAGCTGAATGATGGGGGAGGAAAGATGAGGGAAGACCAGGGGCTCTATCTCCATATAGAGTTGCCACCTCTGGGCTGAGAAATTCCTGAAGATTTGGGGGTGGAGCCTAGGGAGGGTGAGGTTTGGGGACGGGAAGGACCTTCGTAGGGTATAATGCCAGAGTGTCCCCCCCCCCAGAAAAAAGTAGCCACTTCCTTCAAAGGAACTGATCGGTGGCAGTTTCAGAGGAACTGATCTGTAGCATGTGAAGATCAGATGTAATTTTGGGAGGTCTCCAGGCCCCACCTGGAGGTTGGCAACCCTTGCTTCATATCATTTTCTACCCATGACCATTTTGTCTTGACCTCCCAAGTATTCATGTTATTACATCTTAGTACTTAGTACTTAAGGAGCAATTTTTGACATCACCTTCTCCATCTCAGAAACCTCAACATACAATGTAAGCAGGCGCAATAATACATGAAAGTTGTAATAATTTCAGAGAAAATGTATAGAAACTTGGTTTATTTAAAAAGTAACTTCTATACCCTGGGAAAAGAATTGGATGTAAGGCATTCAAAATGTGTCATGGTGTCCTTAATTTGTGATTTGTTTTTCAAATTTTTGCAACTCTGGCTTACAAACTGAACATTTCACTTGTACCTTGAATAGTGTCATTTCAATCAGAAGCATTTGGCTCCAAGCTTCTATGTTATTATTGTGAGCTATTTTCTCTAAACTCATGTTACATTCCAGTAATTTTTATTGGGGCCACCTATGAATATTACAAGGTGGAGACTGTATTCAGAACTTTAGAGAAGCATATGAGAGCATTCAAAATTTTAGGCAGCCCCTTCTTCCCGGCTGCAATGGCTTCTAACAGCAAGCAAAGGAGAGCTGTTTTATACTGGACATTAAGCACAAAGATCTCATTAAATGTATGTCCTGGATCTGTATATCATATGCAGGTATCATAAATATACCAATATCCTACCCCGTGTGTGTGTGTTTGTGTGTGTGTGTGTGTGTAAAGCGCTGTCA
This sequence comes from Gekko japonicus, assembly GCF_001447785.1. Classification (NCBI taxonomy): domain Eukaryota; kingdom Metazoa; phylum Chordata; class Lepidosauria; order Squamata; family Gekkonidae; genus Gekko; species Gekko japonicus. Next base: position 1,443,639 of record NW_015159715.1, read on the forward strand.
AGTCGCCACTGTAGGGTTTTCAAGGCAAGAAATGTTCAGCTGGTTTGCCATTGCTTGCCTCTGCACAGTGACTCTGGACTTTGTTGGTGGTCTCCCATCCAAATACTAACCAGGGCTAACAATCCTTAGCTTCCAAGATCTGATACGATTGGGCTACCTTGGGCCATTCAGGTCAGGGCATCTCACCCCTCACAGACAAAAATTACTTCAGTTACACTTCTGTAACTTCCTGTTCTATCTGTTTACCTTGTTTCCATCCAATCCAATGACAGTTGGGAATGGCTCTCTACCACTCTGAGTGAACAGATACTCTTTTTGATTGGATCTGACTTAAACCAACCTCTCTTTATAATATCACTCCCTCCCTCCACTCCATCCTTTCTATTGTAAATATAAATGCATTGACCTAATGGATGTATACAGCATGCATCTGATGAAGTGATTTCTGACACAAATACTATTAAGAAAGAGCCCCGCTTGCTCTCAGTTAGGTTCTTCTAGGTGCAACCGAAGGTGCTGCATTTTCCTATGAAGCTCTAGAACAGTTTATATGAGGGTAGTTAAGAATTTATTTCAGGGAATATTTGGACAGGCTGAGCTATTTCCATTCTTTTAACAAGAATCATCGTAGTTATGTGACTGTTTTAAAGTATCTTTAAAATTGTATTGGTCTGAAAGCTTTTAATTGTATTTTAGTCCACTTTAGACAGAAACTCTTGAAAGATCTGTTAAGGTCCTAAATTAGTACTAAGAGGCATTCTTGAAATTAAATAAATTAAACGTAAGGGTCCAATAAGCAGTGAGGTTACTTTTTACTTCCCACACATCAAAGGGTTTTCCCCCACAAACCTGTTGGAGCTCTTTCACAGATTACGCTATAGGACACAGTCACTATGCATTTCCCAAACCACCATATTACATAAGTGGTTCTAAATATTACTTTGTTGATACACCACATTGTGTTTTAGTAGCAATGACAACCTCCAGGTGGGGGCTGGAGTTCACCCAGAATCACAACTGACTTTGTGATTCTTTGGAGGGTGACCCCTATCATATTACTGCTGAGCTCCCTTCCCTCCCCACACTCCACCCCCAAATCCCCAGGAATCTCCCTAACCAAAGATGGCAACCCCGTGTTTTAGGTATAAATGTGGACAGTGATACCTCTACCCCCATAGTGATAGTGTTCTAAACACCATTCACAAGAGATCTGCCTAGGTAAGATTTTTCTTGGTTTATGATGCATTTTTCAAGATCATATCATCCTTAAGTTTGCTTAAGTGAAAAATCCAGATAAAGCTGGGGGAGGGCGGAGCATAACGGTTAAGGAAGGTGTTAAATCATGCACATAAAACTTCCAAACTAAAAAGCCTTATTCAGCTTCCATATTTCTAATGTTAATGTCACAACAGACACAACAATATAAAAGCTTGACTAGAGAGTCATAGAAATTTATGGTAATGTTGTGAAAACCACTAATTTTGCATGAAATTTCCACTGCCCTGTGGCACATATAGAGAACTGAAATTGTTGTTGGCCCCAGAACTCAAAGACTGTAAAAACAAAGCAGCCAACACGTTCAAACCAACATATATGCAATTCTTTTTATAAGACCCAACCAAAACATGACTAAAAGAAATTCTATTGTCCTCCTTTGCTCTCCGTACCTGCATTGTTCCTCTTCCCTCCAGTCTGGTCGGCAGTCTGAAATTGGGGAAGAAACTATGAAATCTGACTCTTTTAGATTTGTAATTCTAGTTCTATTTATATATTTTATCTTATGTTTGAATCTTTTTATCATGTTGTACATCACTCAGAACCCCGCAGTAGCAGGGATTGGGAGACTCACAAGTTGAAAGAATGAATGAATGAATTGTAGGATCTTTTAACCCACATTCTGAAGCATGTTTTCGTTGTCCTGTCCTCACTTTTATTTTTTTACTAAACATCCAGCCTAACCTAATTAAGAGTTCGGTGCTATACCATTTTAGGGGAGGCCTAATACCTCCCCTAAAATTTCACAACCTCGGCTTTTACCTTGAATAAAACTTCGTTGGTCTTAAAGGTGCCACGGGAGTCGGGACTCACACGTCGTTTCTCATCCTACAGTGAATGATGACGCTTCCGCAACAGCGTTGTCACCCACCTGATTATGTGCAAAAGATTGGTGCGATCTGAAGAATAACCAGAGTGTGTGCAGCACCAGCTTCAGTTTTGGTGGGTGGGGAAAGGACCCATGCATTGTCCACGCCCCAACATTCGTACGGACCTCCTTCCCCGCCCGCGCACGACCCTGCAAACGTTACAGCCACCTCTATGCTAATTTACTGTTCACCCTCCACCTACATGTATGGACTGGTAATTTCCATTTCTTTGTATCTGAAGAAGTGTGCGTGCACAGGAAAGGTTAAAGCTTTGTTGGTCTTAAAACTGCCCCTGGATTCAAACGTTGCTCTGTTGCTCCAGACCAACACGGCTGCCCATCTGAAGCCACCTCTAAAGAAACTCACCCACCTCACGAGTCCTTTTTTAAGCGGCAGCACTTTGCGAAGCGGCGGCGGCGGGGAACGAGACGAGCACGAGCCCTCACAACAAGATCAGTTTCAATCAAATTCTAGTCCTCCTTCACTTGATTGGAGAAGCCGAGAGAACGTCAGCCCGCCTCAGCCAACCCTCAAGCCCGGAGAGCGTAGTTGGGAGCAAGGGGATTGTGGGGGGGAGGAGGCTGAGCCAATCATGCGGCTAGAGAGAGATTCCGTCCGTCCTTCCTTAAGTGCCAGTAAAATCAGCATACTGGGTTCAGCGTACTGGGGAAGAAAGTGAGTGGCGTGGATATAGGGAAGGAAGAAATGCGTGGGTTTTTTTAATGGTAATGTTAGCGCGGGAGCCGTGCCAGTCCGTTGTAGCCACACAGAACTGAAGTCCAGTAACACCTTAAAGACTAAGGTTTATTCCGGCATGGGCTTCCGGTAGTTGCAACTCTTCCGGTAGTTGCAACTCACTTCTTTACATGAGCATAAGAGAAGCCAATGTTGGATCAGGCCAATGGCCCATCCAGTCCAACACTGTCACAGAGTGGCCAAAAATACCAGGTGCCATCAGGAGGTCCAGCAGTGGGGCCAGGACACTAGAAGCCCTCCCACTTCCCCCCCCCACAAGAATACAGAGCATCACTTGCCCCAGACTGAGAGTTCCTATCTATCTGTTGTTGTTGTTCAGTCGCACAGTCGAGTCCGACTCTTCGCGACCCCATGGACCAGCTCCCGCCAGGCCACTGATGGACCTCTGTTCCATTTGTTTATCTCATTCCCTCTTGAAGCCGTCCATGCTTGTAGCCACCACCACCTCCTGCTGCGGTGAATTCCATGTTAATCACTCTTTGGGTGAAGAAGTGCTTTATCTGTTCTAAACCAACTGCTCAGCAATTTCATGCAATAAGGGGGCAAAGTCGTTTTTTCATGGGGAGGAGTGATCCCCCTGTATTGTAAAATGCATGCAAGAATTTTGAAATGCTAGACATGGCACATATAAGGGTTTTTTGCTGGTCTTGGTATAGTATGTGGAAGTTTTTATTAACTTTTCAAGTTGATCATGTTATCAAAATAACTATGAACTAGGAGTGAGCTCCGACTCACTAAAGTTCATGCTCAGTGTTTAAAATGCCAGTGGACTTTTATTATTTTAAAAATAGGTCATTCTTATTTTGAGTCCTTGTGCTTTCCTCTCTTAAAATTACTCATAGGCCATTTCTGCACTCTTTTAATCCATATTCACCACAGTGCCCTCCAAAAGATTCTGTAGTAAAATCAAGTTCAACCTTCTTTTTATTGTCGCCCCCTCCTCCAATTCTGCATTATAATATCTCCCTTCAGTGGTCAGCAGAGTTTCTGCCTCCTGTTGCCCCGGGTTATTTGGACGCTGTTTTGCTATGGACTTAAATTATCTCGAACACTGAGAAAATGAGTGGCAGGCAAATGTGGAAAGGACCACCAAGCAAACAGCAGATGTGTTAAGCCTTTAGTCTGTTTCTTCAGAACCTAGGATGCTCATGCTGGGCTCTGTAGACTTTAGCGCTTAGAAACCTGTCATCAGCTTGGCCACAGATACACACAAAAAACATTCAGTCCATTCTAAACTACACAGTCCCTAGCAGGTGGGTATAGTATGATGTAGTGTGGTTAGGTTTTGGACTACAATCTGGAAGACCCAGGTTCAAATTCTCTCTCTGCTATGGAAGCTTGCCTTGTCCCAGTCACATACTCTCAGCCTGACCTACCTTACAGGATTGTTGTGCAGATAAAGTGGAGAGAAGTATGTAAGTGGCTTTGGGTCCTCATCAGGAGAAAGATGGGTATAAATATAGTAAAGAGCTGTATGAAGAAAGAGCAGTGACACCCCTCTCTGAAAGAAAGGCAAGTGGGTTGCTAGAATAACCAGTAGGTGAAGGGAATGGCAGGCAAAAATTTGTGTGGAACTAAAAGGCTTCTTAGAGATGCTTTACAGTAAACAATGTCATAGAGGCTGACAGTAAGCGGTGTAAACCATGCTCAGATTGATATCAGTACAACAGAATAATTGTACAGTGTGTTTCTGTATTATTTTTGATGCTAGAACATCAAGGTGTCCACAGGTAAGCACGAGGATGGATGTTTCAGTAATCCATACAAACACAGAATCTTACAAAAACTGTAAGACTTTAGCAGTAAAGATGAAAAGGAGTTACTCCTTTTCATCTTTATCACCTCTTGTAATGTCTACAAGACACCCTTATCCAAAGTACCCCATATTCCCCACATATCTGGGAACTGCAGTCTCCCAGGAATATGCCCGTGTTTTTTTCAGGCCCGTATCTTCTCTTCAAGGTGCTCATCTGTGTACACACGAGCAACTGACCCGTTTTTCTGCCACATAAAGTATTAACTAGCAACTCATCTCAAAATGCACGGTCTTTACCTATAGCGTTCAAGTGGGGCAAGTTCTTCATTCTTCATTGCTTCAGCAGCTTGCAAACAGGGTCCATGTGAGAGCACATAATACACCACTGAGGGTGACATTCACCCTCTTCCCGTCCTGTTGTGTCTTTTACACCCCCCTTCTGAAGTTTTGCTGAGAACTGTTTATCTTCTGTCTTCTTTTAGAAGTCCTGTCCCATTCTGTCACCTAATGATGAATGTGACCATCTGCCTTACTATTTATTGCCTAACTGCAATGCGACCATTTGCTCCATTGATTTTTAGCAATATATGTAGATGGTGCCATGCCCCCAATTCATTTGTGACTTCTGACTACCCACTAACAATGATGTTGCTGTTGACTAACACATGATGAATCAGTTTTTTTGTATCACTATCCAATAATGCTTACATTTATCTTTACTTGATATCAATCTCCTTCATAAATTTTTGTTAAGATGGGGAGGGAGGATGCAGATTTCAGTGGCAGGACACTTGCTTAGCATATTTAAGGTGCCATCAAGTCTTCATAAATGGCATCTCAAGTTGAAAGAATCTGAGACAGTAGGGATAAAAAAATAACTATGCTACCACTGACCTAAATGGACCAGTAAACTTGGTGTAAAGCAGCTCTCCTGCACGCACATTGCCTCTGCCTCCTTTCAATATTAACAATGATAGTGATGCATCTTTAACTTTTTTTCTTGAAATTGCATTCCCTTGTACTTTGGGGCTGAAGCCTAGCCTATACATATAGCAGGTGGTACCTGAGGCAGCAAGATGCTGAAGAATGGATTGTACTACTTCAGCCTAGAAATGAGGGATTACATTTTCCAGAGTTCAAAAGTCAGTTTTCCACTTACAGGGAACACCACTGCACATGAAGAGACAAGATATAATACTTTCCTTAAATTTACAGGGACTTTACATGGGGAAAGCATTCAAATGTAACTATCCATGGCTATAGTTTGTGATGGTACATTTGACCAGCTCAATATTTTACTGCTGCGTTATGTACAGCAGCTCATAGTGAATATGGCCTCAAAGCATTCTAGCAGTTCGAGTAACTAAAAGGACTGGTAAGGTGTTACATCTTCACATTTTAGGCTGACATGAATTTGGGCTTCATTCTGTTTACTGTTTGACTATGTGGTTTTGATATACAAAATCAAATGAAGCTTCCTTCTCAGAATGACTATAGCTTAGACATCAACATACAGCTATTATGAGGTTTTTATGATATGTAATAACAGTCTAATGTCATTTGAGAATTTTCACATCTTTATTCCACTGCAGACTGAAAACATGACGGAGATATCCCATTTTTTGTCAGGTTGTTTACCAAAGAAAACCCACAGAAAAACAAAGAGACTATTTTACAATCTGGGGAAAAGACTTATACACATATAGTAGCTGGATCAATCTCGCCATGTACTTCCTGGCCGACACTTTCACCAGAAGCCAAATGAGTCTTCCTCTAATGTTCCTGCAGTAATAATGCTGTTTCACGATCATTATGCACTCTGCTTAAATGTTATAAATGGATATCTAGTGTTTTACAGAGACTATATTTATTATGCATGTAAATTCTGAAACAACATACTGAACATGCTTATGTTAAAGGTAGCTTTTTCACTACAATTTACCTCTTTCTGTCGTACGCCTAAAGGGACGTGCATTTGGAATGTAGGACAAATCTTCTTTTAGAAAAGAGTGTGCAGAAGGTCAAGCTACGTTTAGTGCTGTTGCACAAATAGTTGAGGCATTTCCCCATTAGCAGTAAGGGTATGTGGACGGAGAAACGTAGCACCTGTTAAGCTACAGCTCTACTTGTCAGATCTAGATCTGTTCAGAAGAGAACTCCCATCGTGGTCTAGAAATGTGAATGTATGAAATAATTAATAAAACCCCAACACCAACCTGCATATACCTCCTACTTACACTCATTCTTCAGAAAACAGGATATACTATAGTTTTCAAACCTGATTCACAATCATTTTTGTGAAACCATATTGCAACCCATTAGCCTGTCAGTGCTATTCACATGCTGACAAGATTCACTAAGTGGCTGAGTCATTGTTAACTGAAATATCAGTATCCCACCCCAAATCAGACCAAGCAATTATTACACTACAATTTAAATGTAAGCCACACAAACAAACAACAAAAACTAAGGAAAATACTAACTCCAGCATACACTTGAGATTTAGTACTGATTTATTTTTTAAAAATGCTGCCTCAAGATTTAGATGTGCAGACCTAGGGTTTACTTCAGAATAAAACACAGTTGTGGAGGGGCAACGAAGTACAGTTCTCAAGGTTTCAACCATATTGTTTGGACAATGCAAAATTACATTGCTTATACAAACAGTAAATATTTTTAAAAATTGATCATGACAAATAGTATTGTATTTTTCTACTTGCTTCTGTATAATCATTAACAGCTACTATTTAGTGAATCACTAAAGAATTAAAACAAAAACCTAAACTACTCTCCAATGGTAAAATTTAAGTAAAATGCTTACATTCATTTGACGACAAATAGTCATATTAAAAATTGCTGTGTGGATGGTGCATAAACTTTCAGTTGGATCGGGTCTTCAGAGTTATTCCTGTGCAAAAGATGTAGAATATTTGCACTATATTATTACAGAATTTTAAACCATTTGAAATTCAGGTAAGAATGTTATATATTTCATAAGCAAGAAAATTTTCAAAGACTTGAGAAACCAGAACTGCCTACCTTTTCTTCTTTGCGTCTCTCTTTGTCTTCATTTTCCACTGTTTCTTCTTCTTCTTCCACAAGCCCATCCCCTTGGTATTTGTCATGAGTCCACTTTGGACTGCTACCTGATTTTTTGAAGTTAAATCTTCCTCTGCCACGCTGGAAAGTGCCCCGACCTCTTCCTCTTTTGGCCCAGTAATCCACACCATCATCTCTATCATCATGCTAGAACAAATATGGAGTGAACAAAGAAAATTAAAGCACTAACACGCTTTACTGAGAGCAGCTTCCAAAGAAGCACCTCAAACTATTCAGCCTCCTAGTCTGTAGCTGAGTCATTTGTTGTCAGTATTCTGCAACACACACACACACACACAGTTACCTTACTCTTAGTCAGGCCTTTGGGCCCATCAAACCCAGTGCTATATATACTAAAGGGCAGAAAGCAGCTCTTCCTTATCTCAAGAAGCGTCTTCCAATTCCGCTACCTGGGATCCTCTAACTGGTGACAGAAGCATGTGCTCTATCATTGAGTTAAAGGCCCATCTCTAGTTAGTCACTGATTTAATAGGAGAGACAGTTATACTGGTCCCAGCGCTTTAGCTTATTCTTAGGTATTTTTGATGCAAATATATATATTTTAGTTCTTAAAAATACACGTTTACAAAAAGTTCTAAAGCTTTGCTTGCATTGCTGGAAATAATCTGTTTAACTGACCCATCTTGGAAATGGTGGATTACATCCACCAGTATTAGTATATGGATTGTAACTACCAAGTTGAAAAATTTTGAATGTATCAATTTTTCGGACAAGAAACTTGGTAGATTTTTCTTAGAGGAAAAAAATATAGGAAAAAGACCACATACATCCTTTGATTTTCATATACGAAAATCTGCCAACTGACTACCAATCACAGTCTAGCATATGCGGGTGAGAGAGTTCAAGGCACTGCTACAGGTACAAACTGACTTTGTTCTCAAAACCAGTGGCCTTTGGTCTAAAACCAGCTGGAGCACAGCTGAGAGACAGCATAAGTAATTCTCTCTCCAAACACTGGGATACATACAGTCAGCAAACCAATGTTATCCTTGAAAAGAACCCCTTTACCATTCATTGCTATGAGACAAAGTGCTGCACTTCACGCTAATATTGAGGTGGGAACTAAACTTGCCCAGCACTGGGTGGTCTGGTCACACATGTTCTCATTTAGGAACAATAAAAGCATTCTTTCTACAAAGCCTGACACCAGTATTTGGTTTATGAAAATAAGTTGCAGGGCAAGAATTGAAAAATAAAGTATGTCCCTTACAGAGATTAACTCAATGACAGAAGGGAAATTAAAGGAGCAGGTAAGATTGAACCTCTTCTTTCTTCCACAGCCTTTCAAATTTGAAGAGCCCTTGCTAACTTTAAATAATGACAATACAATGTATAGCAACAATACAAGGGAATTTGTTTTTGTATTTTTTCGTGTGTGTGTGTGTGTGCACCTGGAACTCATGGCGACCTCTGGTGACTGACCCCTAACTGGGGGCCTGGAGGATATGCAGAGAGGTGGCTGAATAAAGCCAGCCCCCCGCCTCCCAGCTGCTGGTATTCCAAGGGGGTCTCCCATCTAAGTACTTGCCAGAGTCGACCAATGCTCCCTCTAAGCTGCAGTCTCTTGTGAGCAAAAATTCTACTTTGTGAGCTACTGGCATCAAAGTTGTGAGCAAGTGACTTGGCTACTACATAAATCAGTTTGCTCTGGAGCCCTCCTTCCTGAGCTAAGACAAAATGTGTGAGCCAAAGGCTAAAAAACTGTGAGCCAGCTCACACTAACTCAGCTTAGAGGGAACACTGGAGTCGACCCTGCTTAGCTTCCAAGATTGGGCTTGCCTGGGCTATCCAGGTCAGGGCTAATACAAGGGAATTTCAAAGGTTACAACCAGCATTATTCAGGTTACTTATGTAATTAGGATAGCTTTAATCTCTATACTTTATTCCCCACAGAGCTCTAAAGCGACGCAGATTGAATTGAAGTATGTTGGGCAAAGGCAGTATTTGAATTTTTATATTGCAGCCAGTATTTGATAGATCTCTTCCTTTCAAAAAGGGCAGATAAGAAACTGTTAAAAAGAAATTTCTTCTAAAGCATGCCACAGATTTTGTTATGCAGATGGCTATTAAAAGGTCTGATGCTGTCAGCATAGCTCCTTGAAAGTGACAGAAGTAGCACTAAATTTGGGTTCCATGAAATTATCTATACAATAAGCTTTGAGAAAAGATGCATGCATAACAGTATAGCACCCACCAAGAAGTATTTCTTGCTTTTAGGGGTATATTCAGGATCCCATTCCTCCTCCTTCGGTCTCTTTTGAAAAGCAGTATTTGAGTTACTGGGACCAGTATTTATTCCAGCAAACACGCCTCTGGCTCTTCCTCTGCCCCTAATTCGAAACTGATTGACCAAAGCATTTATGTATTTAATTAACTCACACAAAGCAAATTATAACTTTGAACTACATTAACCAAAATGCTTTGTTATAATCCTTCATCTAACACCATACATAGAAATGAATATGCTCAAGAATCCATGTGTAGGATTCTGCAGCTACTTTAACACAATTGTATTTACGGTCTAGCATTTGTGTATTTTGTAGTTGGGGGACAGTAGATTTATCTAGGACACCCACTTTCAAAAAGCAGTATCTAATAATGAAAAAATGTCTGCTTTTGACTATCCACAGAATATTTGCAGAGATCCACTGTGCCTGGCAGCACAACTCAAAACAAGCTATGATGGATCCCCACAGAGAAGCCTGTGAAAGGAGCCGGAAAAGCAGATCCTTCCCTGCCTTTCCTGTCCTCTGACAGCCTGCTGCTTATCCCCAAAAACCCTTAGAGGGACCCCCTTTGTGAACAACATGAACAATGGATGCAGTGAAAAGAGGGAAATGAAACTGCCTCCTCCCAAAAACAATTTCTTCCAATTCCTCTTCTTCACTGCAACCCTCCCTTCTATAGTGAATTTTGTTCATGAGGTTTCCCCAACCCTCAGAAAATGGCAGGGAAATATCAAATTCCTCCACAAGCTTTTTTGTGGGGTCCAGCTTTTAGGTTAGAAGAAATTATACACATGTTATAGAGTGACTAATGCTCTCTGGGTGTATGTGTCTGCGATCAACCCCAGCAGTTAGTCTGGTGGTCTACAATATTCAAAAGGGGGGAAAAGAAGCAAGCAGAGCGTAGAACTTTAAATGTATTTGAGTTAGATATGAGAGACTTCAAAAGGAATAAAATAATTGTTCTCAGTAACTTTTAATTAACTAATTTTGAGAAACAGTCTTTACCTATTTCATTACTAGACTAGCAAAAGCAACTTGTTTTGACCAACTTGTTGCTTCTTGTTACATTCAACAGCTTTATTATCTCGTGTAGACGTTTGCAGTTGGGACTAGTACACAGCCCAACACAGCTTACAGAAAAATAATATTCCCCCTAACTACCTACTATGTAGCTCTTGGGGAACCAGACCTCTGCAGAGCTACTAGAAACAACAACACTGTATTGTGTGGTGCTAAGATTTGTGTAGGGGGATAATAGAAGAGAGGCAGAAACACTGTCAGGAAGCAGCATATGATGCTAAGAGTTTCGACTCTTAATAATACAATCTTAAGCAGAGTTATCCCTTCTAAGCCTATTGACTTCAGTGGACTTAAGTATGGTGGTATGCTTATAACGGTACCATTAAGCTTGTGTACTTGATAAAATCAAGACACTATAAGAAGGTTTTTAGTTGTTCTAGAGAGCACACAATAAAACATTAAAAAGTAAAGCACAAGGAACTGAAGTCAATGTTTTAAAGTCTCATAATTTTAAAGGCCTCATGCTTATAATTTCAAGATTTACTAGTTTTGCAGCTATGTGGAACCCGGCAACCAACCACCTTTCTTGATGAGTTCAGTCTGAGTGAAAGTTACCCTCGCTTAGTTATTCTTGTAATGTTATACACATGCAATAAGAAAAGATCATATTCCTCTCCATCAAGACACTTCCATGTTTAAAACACATGCCCCTTTGGTGAAGCAGAATATGCTGTAGCCAGTATCACAGAACAACTGTTTTACATATTAGTCTGTCATACCAGTATCATACAACAGAAGGTTTTCACAGATTAGTTACTTTATGAACATCACAGACCAGACTGCACAGTCCTCTATTAATATGGTTAGGTTGCTTTCCCCATTTTAACTGAATCCGGAAGGCAATACTTTGCCATCTCACCAAGAGTGCCTTGCTTATTTCTTGCCTATGTTGCTTATTTGCCTCTTCCTTGAAGATCATGAGCTCCTGAACATGTTCCAGCGTTAACAGTGTGTGAATTACACTATCGACATATTAATGTATCTTTGAACTCCCACGGTATGCAGATAGTTACTGTTTTAAAGTTATACTGCTGTGGCCTTCCTCAAACTCTTTGGTATTCACTTCAGTACTAATTGTAGATAGATTTTCGAGACTCCCAGCAAAGGTTTTTTTTAAAGTTAAAATTAAAAAGCAAGCTGCCAGGGCCTATCCTTTTTGGTTTAAAGTCAGATTTTCTCGACAATTGCCATTAAAAAGAGAGAGAGAAACACAGCAAAGCAAAGCTGCAGAAAAGTCCACAGAAGATAAGTTATAAAAAGAAATATGAACTAGTGTAAAAAAATGAGTGAAGGAATAAACGTAGCAAAGTATGTGGCTGCTTAGTTTAGTTAAATCTGCCATTTTTTAAACTCAGAACTATGCAGAATATTGTGTGAAAACATATCCCTATCCACTTGAGTTTGTATAGAAAGCATTGTATGATGAACACCCCATCCCTGGAAACTGACATTTCCAAGAAGGAAGAACTTCTTCCTATCATATACTTTTCAAATAAAAAACAAGCAACCTCTGGGAATTTAATATAGTAATAATTTTTTGAAGCAGAAAAAGTATAGCAGAAACTCACAAATGTGCCTCTAGGTCTTCCAACTCCTGTAAAACCAGAGTATTCTTTTTGTTCATGATGAGGTTTAAACTCTTCATCTCTTTCTTTCTTGCATTCTTTTTCTTCTCGGGAACTGGATGAAGAGGAAGATGGGGAGGAAGTTGAGGAAGATCGAGAACGGTCTTGCTCTCTTTTTTGTTTACTGAAAAATAAGAAACCATACTGGTTGCTGTAGAATCCTATACAACTGCTTTCTGTAGTCTCAGAGGCTACCCTCTCCTCTTGGTTGATACTAATGTGGAGTTTTATAGTGTTACGCTATCCATCTTCCATATATAACTTTTTGAACAGTTTATGGCTCCTTAACAGTTGTTGCTAAGCAGAAACAGCTAGTTAGCTAACAAAACTGTATTTTAGAAAAAAATATGCAAGGAAGAATCCTGAGAGGTAATGTGTCTGAAGTGATGCTATTTCATTCATTTTCATATCTTACCAAGAATAGCAAAAAACTGATTTTGCCCTTTCACAATATGGGCACAAGGTACAGAATTAGTCAGCAACTGATACATGAATGATCATCAGTGTAGGAAAGCAAACAGAAAACAGAAGTTCAAATAAATCCATGATTACACAAGTGGAAGAGCAAGAAAAACAATGTATATATGATTCTTGTATTCAACTCCCCATGGCAAAGACATCTGGCATTGATTTGACCATATTTATATATATTAATACCAAGCCCAAAAGGTGGATATAACTTTTACAATGATACACTGAATAAATTGCTTTTAAAGACTAACCTGTTTAAGTAGACCCCACTCCCTGTCCTGAGAAAAAAACCTCTCCGCCCTCCCCATGTTAACCTTATACATCAGTAAAAAAAAAATCTCAGTCTGGGTGTTATGAGTTGAAAAAGTGCGGAATCAAGCATAACGAACCAAAGTTCTTACACAAACTGTTTACAGAAATGTACTGCATTGAAGTCCAACCTCCTGATGTAGCCTGGATAATAGGACAGATTAATTTGTCATTTTTTTCAGTGTTAGCTTGCTATTCCAAAGTTTTTGTCCTCATCCACCATAAGCCGTGTAAAAGACAAATACATTTTTGCTGTAAAACAAATAATTTTAATTGTTTAAATTTAGATGTTCCATTGTACAGTGAAAACTGAAAGCAATTAAGCTTACATTTACAAAAGTCTAATTAGAAGCTAAAAACCTAGTTAGAGCAGTTAAATCTTTACCTGTCTTCTTTGTAAGGTTTATACTCCTTGTAATCTTTTGGAATTTTCTCCTGCTTTCTTGATCCACTGGATTCCCTGGAACCTTTAGAGTCTCCTCGTTCTTTACTTCGTTCTTTTCTGCGACGGTCGATGTCATGTCGAAGGTCAGCGGCGTCACACTTTAATTTTTTATCTCCCTAAATCAGAAACATTTCAGGGAAATTGTTTTAGCATTCAAACACTGACAGAATGCAGCGTTAAGTAACCTCTTACTTAACTATGGGTAGCACCCTCATCCCACCCTGGCAGTAGGCGCATCTACTCATACAAAACCGGAGAGTTCCACAATTTCTGTGGCTTCTCTCCAGTAGCTGCAGCCACCTGTGCTGCATCTTACACCATTCCCAAAGGTCCCCCAACAAAAGTAGCTTTTTTGGGGAAACGCAGAGGCTGCAAAAAAAAAAAGAGGGATAAGGGAAAGATTGGCTGTGAGCTCTGCTCACAGTACTCTGTCTTACTTATTCATTAAAAATATTTAGTGTCTTTTTCATGCTCAAAGGAGTTTGTATCGAACCCACTACCAGCAACTGTGCACTCCTTTCCCCCGAACCAGCCTATTGGGGAAAAAAAGTTAATTTCCCAAGGTCAAGCTAAAAGTCTACAGGAACAACACTTTGATACAATTTCTTTTTTGCTGAAACATAGAAATTGCTGAATTCAGCTACTCTGTGGAAGAAATTGGTAATAAATGTGTTCTCTATTTGCCAAGAACAAGGAATACAGTATTTAATCACTACATGTCAAATTATTAAACAGTATGATTAAGGCTACACACAACTGGCCCACCACATCCATCAAAAATTATTAGAAATGGAACAGGCTCAACAATGATCTAGGGTATAAAAACACAAAATAAAATCTTAAAGGAAAACAACCCTGGGGAATTATCTCAGATTACACTGATTTTTTTTTTAATGGAGACTAAAATAGCACCAATTTGAAACCTACTTTCTGACTTTCTTCTTTAAAGGCTCTCTCTTCTCCCGCTAAACGGGTGTGTTTCCTCAGGGCACTTGGAGAGATGTCAATCCTCCTAAATGCAAGATTTTTAAAAGTAATCATTATGGCTGCCAATATTCATCTCTCTCAAGTGGAAAACTGGAAACACAAAAGGAAAAGTACCATTGTGCAATCCAAAAATCAAGCCAGGTTATTAATTTTTAAATATACATTTCCCCAAACACAGAAACATTCAAATAAAACCAAAATATCAACAATTATACATTTCACTGAACTTTTAAAAACTGTAGCAGAATATAAACCAGATGTCTTGAAATTTCTGCAGTACAGAAATGCAGGTGAGGAAATTTTCACCCTCCAATCAAGTGAAAGCTGGACAAACACTGCATCCAGAAAAATTGTAATTCAGTTATGTTTCAATGATTCAAAAATACAATCAACAATACAATTATAAAACATGTTTAAGAATGTTTGCTTGTACAATCTCTTCTTACCATTTAGCAAATTTAGGCCAGAATCCAAAGAATTAATTAGGCTCACACAAGACATTTAGAGTGGAACTTTTCATTTACTTTCTATGAACAGCTGACCCTCATGCCATATCATACATTGCTTTTGAAAACTCCCCCCAGCTTCAACAGTAGTTTTGCCTTGTGGTATGAGAGGCTGTTATTGGAGAAGCAGAAATCTACTTGGGTTGACAGAATGAGTTACAGAATTCTTTTGATCCTGAGCATGAAATATAACATAACCCCCCATATATACAATTTACACCAAATAAAATGATGGTATATAAACATATAAAAGTATTAGTACATATTTCACACAGCATTTTCTATTAGTAAAGAATATTAACAATTCAGTATGTACTACCATACAGATATTGAACCTCGCATCCGAACCTCTGCCCCATTCTTCTTCCAATTTTTTTAACTTAAAGAGAAAAATAAATGGCTGGTTTGCTAAGAAGTAATATCTCATTTGATACATGGGCGGAATATTTGTTGGTTCAGGAAGGCAAGTAGCATACGGAGCAATAAGATACCACACCTGTGAATTTCTGGACTCTTTTGCCGGGTGCTATGTTCTTCAGTAGCCTTCTGATAAGCAGTGAACCAACACTAGGGTCATGCCAGCCGACTTGAAATATTGTTCTGTTGGTTGTAGAGGACACATACTGTCTAGTTAACATAGATATGTCTATACATGGCACCCTACTAGAATGTAGAACAGGCAAAATAGTTCATAAAATATGGCAAAGGTTAAATTTTATTTTCAACCTGTTTCTCAGTGAACGTCAACAAGCAGCAAATACTACCTTGTACAGTTTTGCTTACAATTATGTGCTGCCAGTACAATTATTAAGGCACCATTATCTGTGTAATAGGGAAAATGTCTGTTTACACTGGACATCTTAAAGGTTTGCCAGCAGAAAAATATTGCAATGTATCATTAGTATTTACATTAGAATTACAACATTTTTTAAAAGGTTATCTATTGCATGAAGAACTACATATTCTTGATTTGGTAAATTAATAATGCCATCCTACACACACTAATTTGGAACTAAGCCACCTTGAAGTCAGAAGACTCACTTCCAAGCAAAAATATATAGGATTGAGCTGCACAAGCCCTGATTAAACACACACATACACAAACATATTTTCTTCTTTTTAGAAGACCATATATTAAAGAAGACTCCCATAGCTGAGTATGTTTAAATCTCTGGCATCTTGGCAACCTTGACAGTTTTTTTAAAGGGCTTTTAAAAAAAATTTAACCACTGACCATTACATTAGTAACAGAACCACTACAGTTTGAAAGACCAGTTCAACAGATGTGTTTAAATGTAGAATAGAAAAAATGTATAAAATTATAAAGGATTATGAAATGTCACATATAAAGCAAGCTATCCGCTTAACAGTACATCTGTATCAACTTACCGCCCAACATCCAGCACATCTCTCATAACCAATCATTAAAACTTGATATGGCCACTACAAGGGTAGCGCCTCAATCATAATTCCATCAAACACAGGAATTTGAGCTAGCAACTCAGTTTTTTGTGCCATTTTTGCCAGGAAGATAGAAGGTTCAACTTTGCCTGTTTGTGCATCTGTTATCTTTCAACAGCTATTTTACTTTTGTAATATGGATTTTGCCATTTCAAAACACATTCCAGGACCTAGTTGCAATGAAAAAGAAAACATCACTGGGCATTTTCAGCTCTATATAAGTAAAGAGCTGTTCATTCTATCTTCATTGCACCAATAATGTAAAATTACTACAGTTTTACCAAAATGTGATCCACACAATCTTTTTGAAGTGTGTAGAAATAGTTAAATAACTTCTGAAGCAAATCATGATTTACACACATCAATAACTTGGCCACAGACTACAAAATAGCTAGCTATCTGGTCATATGCTGTATTTTATATACTACATTAAAATATTCCATTTAAATTATATATTTGCCATCATAATGTTGAAGGATTTAATTTGTAAGCTCCATTTATTCACTTCAACTCTTAGTAAGAAATTCAAAAATTTGCTATTTTAGAACAGTATAAAACCAGACAGTTTCCCAAGTATTCCAGGCAAAAATCTTCTTGGCCAAATATGTACATTGAAAGTAATTCCAGATCACCAGAAAAAAGGTAAGTTTATCTGTGTGCATAAACTGAAGTGTTGGAAGTTCTGCTTAGCACATTGACAAAGATCAAAACAATGCAAACCATGTACCTGCTCTACAGATAGACATCCTACCTAAACTCTTCTTCATCTATAAACAATTGGCAAGTACAAAGTCAGTACATTAAGAAAAAGTAAAGTATAAAAGAAATTTTAAGGAAGTTCCATTAACTATATTGTTTATCCAATCAATTCCATTTCCCCCTTCCACCTCTATCAGATCTGCCTGAGTAATATTACCCAATCTTGCATTAAAATCACCAGTGATAATTAAATTGGTCTTATGGACTTCATTGCATATATTTTCGATATAGTTTTCCACTGCCATCCAATTTTGATTTAGTTGAATTAAACTTAGGGATGGGGGGAATATAAACTATGATTACAACAAAATAATTATTTTCCATCTGAATTTTCACTGCCATAGCCAAAGATTAACATGGTTTCAACGTTGACACATTTACCATCAGAGAGGAGCAAACAAGACATGCCAAGCCAGCACTAGCTCTCCCTTTTCAACCAGTCTTTCTTGCCAGTGAGCAAAAGGAGACATAACCTGGGAGAAAAGTATGTAGCCCATGTTTCTTGTAAGGGTAATATGGAATTGAGTTACATATTCTGTAACCTCAAAGGAATTGTACTTTATTAGCCCATCCTGCAATATTCCATGAACACATCCTTAGTATGAATTTAGGTCGATTTTTCAGTCACACATTATTAGCCAAATCTAAGGAGACAATATCTTGATCGAAGAGAATGCTAACATTTGAGACTGGGTTTTTCCGGCAGGTTTTCTGTGCTTGGATTTGGATCACCAGCTTTTTCAATACCAGAGACATTATTTTCCTTTGAACTAATTATACTTGGGCTGTATGTATAAACAAATTGTTGTTTTTAGAATTTCTATTAATATTATCACCTTGCCTAATCCCTGCAAGAGTCTGCTGCAGTTTTCCTAATTTTTGTTCAATAAATTGCTGTTCCTCCACCGGAAGATGGCTGAAAATAGCTAGCAGACTTTGTTCCTGAAGATCTATTTCCCCCACTTCCTTCTCTATATCTATCTCAAAGGGGCTATTTTACTCATCTGCTACAAGAAGGAGTGGTTTGAATTTTGATTATAACCCATCTTCTGGCCTAATGGGATTTCTAGATCAATTACTGGGGACTCTTTTTTGCCTTCTTCTGTAAGGGTGGTTGTTCTAGCTTTGATTTAATCAAGGACTTTTTAATTAGATTGTTAAAAGCTCTTGTCAAGTGGATTTTAGGTTAAAAAAAAGTCAGAATATACTGTCCTCCACAAATAGGGCCCTGAATGTTTTCTATGCATTTCAGATCTATGTAGGGGACAGGCATACCCAACAAATAAGAGAAATGGCACAGACTTCCCCCCACCAATTTATCCATCTGCCTGACAGGGAAAAATCGTGACCACCACCTGAAATCTATTTAATTGTAGTCTATCCTTTCCTTCAGGGGCAGACATAGAGAGGGTGTTACCCAGAAAGGGCTTCCTCTTTGCAGGATGTTTTCCATTAACTGCCTTAGAGTAGGGGCACTTCCCCAAAATCTGAGCTGGCTCATTCTGCTACTTTATGGAAGAATTCAATAAATAATCAGTTATAAACGCCAGTTCTTCATATATTAGTTCTAAAGTATCAGCTGTAATGATAGTCTGAGTGGCTAATAAATCAAGTGCATCTGTTTTCCTTTTGATTTGGGATTCCATACCTACACTTAATAGAGAAGGTCCATCTTCTGGATCCTGATTTAAACTAAGTCCCACATTCACATCAGAATCATTCTCCAAAACCTCAAACAGATTTTTTTAGTGGCACTGAGGGCAGTTTGTTTATTAAAAGTTCTCCAATCTACTTTGCTTAGCTTTTATAAAAGGTTCATTGTCAATCTGTCCTGCCTAGTTTTTTACTCATTTTAACAAATGAAAAGAAAGAGAACAGCCCCTTTCTAAACTAGGTAATAAACTAACCAAACCCGTAGTCTTCAAGGTGGAGGGAGGAATGAGGAAATAGAAAGACAAGCCAAGGTCAGCCAGACTCTACCTTAAACACACACACACACACCCTCACTAAACACACCTTCAAACTACAAATAAAATATTAAATATAACTAAAGGTAAAGGTTCCCTTGCTCGAAAGCCAGTGGAATCCGACTCTAGGGTTGCGGTTGTCATCTCCGTTTCCAAGCCGAAGAGCCAGCGCTGTCCGAAGACGTTTCCGTGGTCATGTGGCCGGCATGACTAAACACCAAGGCGCACGGAATGCTGTTACCTTCCCACCGAAGTGGTACCTATTTATCTACTTGCAATTTCTTGCTTTCGAACTGCTAGGTTGGCAGGAGCTGGAACTAGAGACGGGAGCTCACTCCATCATGCGGCACCCGGGTCTCGAACTGCTGAACTACTGACCTTCCACAGCCTGCAGTTCAGCGTCTTAACCACTTGAGCCACCGCAGCTCCTAAATATAACTAATAGGAGTCTAATAAAATAAATACAAACTAGTAACAGCCTAAAAGGCCTAAACCAACCTAAACTGAGCTCAACTGAAAAGAGTTAAATTAAAGTCTGCACGCAGCTGCAGCCTCCCTTTCCCAACGTCAAATTACAAGGGAGAAGACAAAAGGTTGTCAGGGTTTAAACTAATACATCTGAAAGTGCAAGATAGTCAGGAGACCACAAAAAGAAAAAAGATGAAATAAATAAAGCTAAAGAACTGCTAGAAACACCCCCACCACTCCCTACATGATTAAATAATAGGGAGTGAGACAAGGAAACCAGCTGAACTCAAAAATAATCACCCACAAGGCAGTCCAAATAAAGGGGGGGGGTGAAAGGAGCATCTAAAATAGACTTATAATAAACAGAAAGAAAACAGAAGCAAATAGAAACCGAAAATTAGAAAATAAAGCTCCTTTAAACAGAGCACAACCTAAAAGCTTCACCCAGACTAGCACCAGAAACCAGAAGTCTGGTTGGGATCTTTGACAGTTGACCTATAATAATACAATATTTAATTAAGCAATGTTTAACCTGTATAACTAACATTATCAGAATGCTCCCCAAACTAATGGATTATTCCAACTACAATGAAAATTGTAGCTCCTGAAGAAAATAGTCATAAAGCAAAGTAAAGAAAAAGTTAACAAATCCTAGTTATTACTTGCTCTGGCTGAGTGAGTCTTCCTTCTCGGCAAGCAAGCTGCCAGATTTACTGCTCAAGCTATGTATGACACATCGTTAAATTAAGGGTTGATAAAATGTTTCTACATTTCTGTTAAATGACATTAAGTTTCTATCACTTTAAAAAAATGGTTGACAAAATATTTTCACATCCAAGGTAAATATTAGAATGCTTTGGAATACCCAGCAAATGTTCTTAAATGTTCTTAAGCTTTGTAGTCAAGAGAATAATGCCTGGTACATTTTGTATTCTCTCATCCTGAGGGGCCAGTTACTAGTGCTCTAATTTCAGATATTAATATTAGTTCACATGCCTTGGATTACATACATACATTTTAATGTTCTGGAAGTTCCCTAACAATTTTGATGCTCACTGAATACTATTGATTTCTCAGCCCCTAAAAACAAACCTAGTTCACCACTAGCACAACGCTAAGAGTTGTGGGTGTCAGACAATCTGAGTAGGTGCCAGACAACTTGTGGGTGCCAGACAATCTGAGGATCTCCTGGGTATTCTACACACAATGCCATAAAATAATTATTATTACTATCAATCCCAAGCAATTTTATATATAAATTTCAAAATTCAACAATTTATGGCTTCCGTGCTTTTCTTTACAGCCCACTCCTTTTCAGATCGCTCCCAATGCACTCTTCCTTGCAACCCTGCAAGCTAATCAAGCTAGCTGCCACTCTGTGTAGTCCATCTGCACAGATGCTGTGCTAGTCTGTATCTACTCTCTAAGCTTTCTAAATGATGCAGGATTGATGTCATGTCTACAGTTTCTTGGCACAGGTTAGGGGGAGTCTGTACCAGAGAAGGGGCCCTGCTTTGGGAAATCAAGGATATGTTGCGTTACTTGCCATTATTCATATTCCTGACAAAATAAGGTATTCATACACATGCTATTTGTCCTCCGGCCAGCACTGCTGCTACTCACATTTTGAGGATACATGTTTCTGGAGCACGGCCTTACAAGGAGTACAAGGAATAATGCCACATTTAGAATTATAGACAGAACTACTAATTTTACCACCCCCATTATCCCTTCCATGCAACACCATTTATAATTGATGCTATGTTACTAGCACAGATTTCACTGGCTGGCCTAAGTTCCCTGTACAGCAAGCAAGGGATTGGACTGCTGACTGTAACAGTGCAAGATGGAGACTGACGTGCTTGCAGGTCTACTCAGCATCCTAACTTAGCAAAGGCATTTCTTTAACATTAGGTAGGGTAGGAGCATTTAGTTGAGAGAGGCTGCATAATATCTATTGAGCAGGACAATGTGGAATTAGGAATTGTAACTAAAACTTGTACTGCATTTATCCTTTTTATTATGCCACTTACTGCAATAAACCAAAATCATCTAGCAGACAAAACAAAACCTCTGCAAATTATGGCTACAATCCAAATGTACATGCATACTATTGATACTATTGATGTACTTCATTCATACCCCACCTTTCTTCCCAGTGGGAAACCAAAGTGGCTTACATCCTTCTCCTCCTCCATTTTTCCTCACGACAACCCTGTGAGGTAGGAAAGTCTGAGAGTATGTGACCATCTCAAGGTCAGTCAGCAAGCCTCCATGGCAGCATTCTAGTCCAATGCTAACCACTATACCACACTGGGAAAGGATTTGTTTACAAAATTTATATCCTGCATAACTCTTAGACAGAAATGTATAAACTTCAGAACAAGTCTGTGAAAAGGGTGCAACTCAAAATAATTCTGAGAGCCACTTTTGTATTTTTACAACCTGTGCAAGAACTTTCCAGTAGACCTTGTTTCATATTCTACCACACAAGGAGGGGAGAAGGGTTCTGACTCACCCACGGACCTCATTTGTTTTCCTTATGTCCTGAAACAACCACTTGAAGAGGTCAGGCAGGCACCTTCTCCGGTTATTTTGCTCTAAGACATTTTTGTTCCAGAGAACTTTTTGATGATTGTAATGGGCATTTGTTGCAGCATATCCAGTTGTTAGGTAATGATTTTACAATTTAACGCTTAACAAGTTTTTATGTTGTTCCTACTTGTCATAACTAGCCTTGGTGCAGAACATAAATCTTTTAAATAAATAGTGCTACATTAGGGCATATGTATTATGATTTAACTAGTTTTTTAACCCTCTCTCTGTTAT
This sequence comes from Gekko japonicus, assembly GCF_001447785.1. NCBI lineage: Eukaryota > Metazoa > Chordata > Lepidosauria > Squamata > Gekkonidae > Gekko > Gekko japonicus. The sequence goes on from NW_015159715.1 coordinate 1,466,550, forward strand.
TTTTTCCTTGTGTTCCATACAATGCTGTTTCCTCTGCCTTTGCATGTGTCTGTATTTTCACTTCATTCACTCTCTACACTCCTTGTGCCATCACAGATCCATCTATACTCCAAATTACTCAAATTTTTCTTTATTTCCCTGTCCCTCTCTGCACACCCCTCTCAGTTATCCTTTCTTAGGCTCTGCATCCCATGATTTGCTCTTGTTCTCCACTCTGATGTGGTTGTTAGCTGATATTTTGGTGGGGCTTGTTGGGTCTAGAGATGAGAAGGGCCAGAAAAAGAGCTGTTTCTAATCAGAAAACTGGAAACTTTTGGGAAACACTGAAAACTCTTTTAAAATACGAAAAATTATTCTTAAGGGAAGGGTTTTCTCACTCAAAATGTACTGTATGAGGTCTGAGGGATTTTTCAATTTTTACAATGGAAAACATGGGAAATATTAAAGAACAATGAAAAAAAGCCTCCTGTGACCAATGCTCCCTCTAAGCTGTGGAATCTTGTGAGGAAAAAGTTCTACTTTGTGAGCTACTGGCATTAAAGTTGTGAGCAAGCAATTTGGCTACTGCATAAATTAGTTTGCTCCGGAGCCATCCTTCCTGAGCTAAGACTAAAATCTGTGAGCTGGAGGCTTAAAAACTGTGAGCTAGCTCACACTAACTCAGCTTAGAGGGAACACTGCCTGTGACATATTTTCTCTTTTGAACAATAAAAAATCTTGTCTAACAAACCATTTCACTCATTCCAGATGTAGAGCATGAAGAAGTCTGAGAACTTTGAGAAGCACTAAAAAAGTCTGTAGACATATGCAATATTTTCAAAATGTTTTTGTTTAAATGTAGTAATTTGTTTAATGATAATACATTATTAAAGAGTTCAGTGTTTTCATGGAGTTAATATGTGCTGTACACACCACTGCCCTTGAAGACTGTCTGGAAGTGACAGTTGGTACATTATGCTGCAGCCAGAATGATGAGTAAGCCATAGGGACCACACCACTCCAGTCTTCTTCCATCTACACTGGCTCCCAGTTCAAGATGGTGGTGACCTATACGGCCAGCACACCTGAAGGGAGTGCATACTCCCATATGAGCGTACCTGTCCTCTTGGGTAATCTCCAGAGGCCCTGCTTCGGATGCCCCACCATCTGAAGCTAGACATGCAGCAACACACACAAAGGGCCTTTTTTGGTTATGACATCAAAACTTTGGAATGCCCTCCTCAGAGAGAGTTATCTGTCTCCATTTATTGTTCTCTTCTGCCAGTGCATGAAGAATTTTGTTTTGAATTCCCCCACTCACTGTTAGTGGCCCTCCTCCCTGGTTTGTGTTATGTATATGTATATGTTTTACTACATTTGTTCAAATATTTTACATATACTTTATTTTAAATGCTATTATAATGTCTCAAATGTTTTAATGTTGAAATGGTTTAATTATTCACAGCCTTGGGGACCCTATTTGGGTTGAAAGGCAGCACATAAATGTTTTAAATAATTTATACAAATTAATATCCAAACATACTGGTAATCTCTGTTCAAATAATATATTTTATGTCAACTTTTTAAAACTCCGCAAATATGCTTATGTATGGCAGCCTGTAACCCTTTCTCAAGTATTGGTTAGACTTGTAATTTTTCCTATAGAAAATTATACTTTTAAATTCAATAAATATGCCAAACAGTACAGTTTTATATTCTATATTGCCAAGGAGTAATAGTTCTTGTCCATTAAGGGGTATGGAGGTAATACACAAGCAGTAAAGGAAAATAGATCGATTTAATTAAAATCTCCTATGATTCACAGAAAATCAAATCAGAAGAGTATCGATAAAAGATACATGCTCACGCCCCTTCAGCTAATTAGGAACCCTGGACTGACAACAGGTGGATCACCTGAACTGAACTTCACGATGAACTGTTGACCAGAGCTGTGCAGCTGGCCAGTTAAAGTGGTCTGCCCGTTGCCATTCCAGCGTTCCCGACAAGTTGAAGAGACATAAGCATATGTCTGCTATTGATTAAGCTCTCTTGTAATTCACAGAAAGAAAATCAGTACATCTATTTTCCTTCACTGCTTGTGTGTTTATTGCCTTCATCTCCCTTAGTGGACAAGAACCATTGCCCCATGCCAATACATATGCCAAGTTGTAAGTGATGCCTTTTATGTTCAATCAGTAACAGAAGTGTAAGTTTGATTGGAGAGTAACATGCATTGATTTCAATTTTCCCCCCAAATTACCATTTTTTACATAGAAGAGATTGGATTTATACCCCGCCCTTCACTCGGAGTCTCAGAGCGGCTTACAAACTCCTTTCCCTTCCCCTCCCCACAACAGACACCCTGTGAGGTAGGTGGGGCTGAGAGAGCTCTGACATAAACTGGGTTTTTTCCAAGAACACCCCTAACAGAACGATGGCTTGCCCAAGGTCATCCAGCAGCTGCGAGTGGAGGAGTGGGGAATCAAACCCTGTTCTCCCAGATTAGAGTCCATGCACTTAACCACTACACCAAACATAATTTTTTTTTCTGCATGTGGCTTCAAAATTACCAGAAATTTTACATCTCTAAGTGGGTCTTGAATGTTCTCACAAGAATGGTGGAAAGGGAAAGGATCTGGAATTCCCCCAGTAGGCCACAAATTGGAAAGGACTCACAAGCTTCATGTTACACTATCTGGCACTATGACAATATTGTTAGTAATATGTGAAGCATAAAAGTCACATTTACAACATTGGCATAATTCCATTAAAATTTATATATTCATTTTGGAATGCTGCACAATTTTATAATGTCTAAGCAAAACAGAAAGATGTATACAGAACAACACAAAAATATAAAGGTTGGAATTTTGCACAGACTGCATTCAATATCACATAATGCCATATACTACTTTGCTTTATATTAAAGGCATACCTTTGACATGATGGACTAAGGACACAATGTGCTGAATAAATGACTCTGATGTGCTTTTGCTGGCTTGTGGTAGCTTAATGTGGTCAAAGATGGATCGGAACTCTTGCTCCTTCTTGACCGAATGGACAAGTGTACTAGCAAGCAGCCTGTCTTTAGTCAACGATGCAGGTCTATGAAGCATAACACACAAAAACCAGAGGTTTATGATAGAGCAACTTCATCATGGATAAAGGAAAAATATTACAGGCTATGATAATTACCTGTTTGAATCATCAAGTGGCACTGGGGCCATTTTAAGTTTCACTTCAGGTCGATGGGAGTCACTGGCTATCATTTTGATCCTAAGTGGGCTCTCCTCCCTGAACGTAGATTTTTCTCTTGCATCCAAATTCTTGTGCAGAGGGGGACTATAATCAAAGAGTTCTTTGAGCTTCTCAGACTTTACCTGCTCAGGTGACTGGGTTTCTTTTTTCATCATTCTCTCGGATATTTTCTCTTCTTCCTTGTGCTTATCTTTTAGTGAACTAGGCCTCTCTACTACATAATTAGTTGTCTCTTTAAGTTTATAATTTTTATCTTCTCTAAAACCTTCACTCTCTCTATTTGTCTTCATAGAGATTTTAGATTTGTACTTAGAGCTGTCCTCCTCAGTATTCCGGTGAGATGCAGCAAAGCTCTTACCCTGATCTGCCAGAACAGACTTTCTGAACTGTCTATAATCTTCTGTCTCCTCCGTGTCCTCCCCTTCAGAATCATTAAATTTTTGTTTCCCAGACTCTTTATCCATATAGTATTCCAATGCTTCCTGATCCTCCCATTCTCTTTCTCCCTCTGTCCTGCCCTTTTCTGATCCTCTCTCCTTTGGGGTATCTTTCTCCCTAGTATTACCTCTATCAAGCAGGTACACTCTAGATTCTTCATCTGTGTACCTGTGGATACCAAAGGAGAAGATGACAATTTTTAACTGCCTTCATTCCAGTTCAACAGCATTCATCTTCTGGCATTCCACCACCACCACAGAATTCAACAACTGGCCATAATTATAACATTTTACACATTGACTATAAAAAAAGAAATCTATCAAAAATTCAAGACTTTTCAGTGCTAAAATAGCAAACTGTAATTCTTGGGACATTTAAACCACTTCTTGCACAAAATCCTGCTCTTCTATGCCTATTTTACACCGACAAGGAAGATAAACTTATTTCCTTTAAAACACACTTTTTAAATCTGATATTCAGTGCTATGCCTGCCTAAGACAAGTTGTAGGCAACACGTGTAACAAGTACAGAAAGCATTGGTTTGTTTCTTGGCCCAATTCAAAGTGATAGTTATGTCTTTTAAAAGCCTACATCATCTAGAATCAGATAATTATCATACATTCTAATAGCCAAGTCAGCCAAATCTGAGGATAGGTAAATCCAATGATGGGTGCTGTGAAGAGACAATTTTTTCGACAAACCTGAAAAATGCCCTGTAACTGAAGAAAAATCTGAAATCTAAATACATAGATGAGTTAAAAGAACCCGAAAATAATAAAAGCAGCACCTGTAGCTTTAAGAAATGGAAATCCTCAGTGGCTATTGCTAGGCAACCACAGAATTCTTGGCTTGGTTTCCGTGAGGAAGCAGGGCCCTTTCCAGGGCCACGCCTGCCAGCAGCTACTAGACAACTTGATACCACTCAACTGAATGACTCACCTAGGACTGGCTGCTTGCTACTATTGAACAGCAGCCACCTGATGAAAACCAGTGTGGTGCAGTGATTAGAGTTTCAGAGTAGGGTCTGGGAGATCCAGGTTCAAACCACCAGTCTAACATGGAAGCTCAGTGGGTGATTTGGGGGCAGTCACATACTTTCAGCCTAACCTACCTCACAGGGTTGTTGTGAGGATAAAAAGGAGAGAATTGTGTAAGCTGCTTTAGTCCCCACTGTGGGGAAAGTGAGGTGTAAAATGAAGTAAATGAATAATAAATATTGCTGAGGATGGGAGGCAGACAAAAGGTAGGTTGGTGAATGGCCAAGGAGGAAAGAATGAAGCAGGGAAAGGGGAGAGGATGTGGAGATTGCCAGCAAATAGTGTGCGGAGGGGAATATAGGGGAAAATGAGGTGCCACCCCACACATCCTTGAGGGTTCTCAAACATGAAAGTGGGCCTGGCCCAGTGGCTGGCCCCACAAAACTGGGTCACATTTTTCCTAGGTAGAGGTTGCCAGGGGAGGGGAGAGAAAGTTTAAGACAGAGAAGCAGATAAAGATGGGTTGGCTGTTGGGTGGGAGATAGGGTAACCAACTCCAGGTTAGGAAAACCTGGTGATTCGGGGGTTGGAACTTGGGGAGGGTGGGGTGTGAGGAGGGAGGGATCTCAGAAAGACATAATGCCATAGACTCCACCCTCCAAAGTAGTCATTTCCTCCATGGGAACTAGGGTTTCCTATCTCCACGTGGGGGCTGGAGATGACTTGGAATCACAACAGATCACTAGGTGACATAGTTCAGTTCTCCTGGAGAAACCGGCTACTTTGGAGAGTGGACTCTATGGCTTTATATCCTACTGAGGTCCCTTCCTGCCCCAAACCTTGCCTCCAAAGGCTCCACCCCCAAATATCCAGGAATCTCCCAAACTGGAGCTGGCAATCCTAAAGCAAGCAGGAAAGGGAACGAGTCTATGGGGGCTTTCAGGAATAGGAAATGGAAATAGTGGGGCAGGGGAGAATGAGATGCTTCCCACAAGTCCTTGCAGGTTTCTGCTTGTATTTTCTAATAGCAAAGTCAGCTGTGCACAGGCAAGCAAAGCTTTCTGCAAACCTGAACAATGCCCCAGATTTGCAGAAAAATCTGAAATTGTTTTTTTAAAAACCCCAAATGTGCCATAGTTTTCCTAGGCAGAGGCTGTGGGGTGTGTGTGTGTGTATGTGAAGACACAGAGGCAGATAAAGACTGTTGGGTGGGAAAAAGAGAAGAAAGCAGGAAAAGGGGAGAGGAAATAGTTGGGGAGGGGGAAATGAGATGCCCCCCACAGATCAACAGAAGTATTTGGGCTGTATCACAGAAGTATAGTGTCCAGATCAAGAGATGTGATGGTACAACTTTACTCTGCTCTGGTTAGATCTCAGCTAGAGTATTGTGTTAAGTTTTGGGACCACAATTTAAGAAGGATATAGACAAGCTGGAACGTGTCCAGAGAAGAGCAACGAAGATGATGAGAGGTCTGGAGAGGTGAGGAAAGGTGGAAGGAGCTGGGTATGTTTAGCCTGGAGAGGAGATGACTGAGAGGTGATATGATCACCATCCTCAAGTACTTGAAGGGCTGTCATCTAGAGGATGGTGTGGAGTTGTTTTCTGTTGCCCCAGAAGGTTGGACCAGAACCAACAGGTTGAAATTAAATCAGAAGAGTTTTCGGCTAAACATAGGAAGAACTTCCTGACAGTTAGAGTGGTTCCTCGGTGGAACAGGCTTCCTCGGGAAGTGGTGGGCTCTCCTTCTTTGGAGGTTTTCAAACAGAGGCTAGATGGCCATCTGACAGCAATGCTGATTGTGTGAACTTAAGCAGATCATGAGAGGGAGGGCAGGAAGGGTTGTCTCAGTGCGTAGTTTTTGTGGCCCTTTTTTACACGCCCAGGAAAATGCTGATTGCCACTTTGGGCTCAAGGAAGCAATCCTGGAGGGTTTTTGTCATCTTCTGGGCACAGAACAGAGGTTACTATGGGTGTGGAGGGGGAGGTACTTGTGAATTTCTTGCATTGTGCAGGGGGTTGGGTTAGATGACCCTGGAGATCCCTTCCAACTCTATGATTCTGATTCTAAGGTGTTATGAGAACACATAAGCATTCTGTTATGAGAACACATAACAGCATGCCTAGAATGCCTATTGTGAATGAGCTAAATAAAATATAAATAAAATAAATATCAAATGAGCTTAGGAGACCCTTCTAAACTGAAGGAATAGAGGCTTTCCTTCTATGGCACCTTAACCTTGAAATGCCTTCTGCAGACATCCATCTGGCACAGAACTAATCCTTTTGGTATCAAGACTTTCATTACTCCAGATTTTTCCCAAACTGGGCTATTTTTTAAAAAATTTAAAGCAATCTGTACCATTTTTATGGTTACATTGTCCTTTTTAATACTGGCCTCAGCCCCTTCTCTTTCAGAAACTAATAAAGATGGATTAGTTGAAGATACCTTCCAGCCCCTTCTCTTTCAGAAACACTGGTTCAGGCTTGAGGCCTACACAGAAATTATACAACCTTCTCTTTCTTTGAGAACTTGAGATCATGTTGACTGCAGTTTAGGAGAACAAGATAAGAAAGGGAGTCTACCCACATGCTGGTTAGACCATTAGGCCTAGTAGTTTCCAGGACAAAGAATCCAGGAATGGAATTTCATCTACACATTCAATCTTGTTAGCGTAAGGACCCATAGATGGGAGAAGGTGCTTGCTTAATTAGGTCCTGTACAGCTACAGTGTACATGGTCTCATAACGGCAATTTTCCTGATACGGTTTGGTCACTTGGTTAGCAACATACCTGATTGGCCAAGTTGCATCAGTTGCTATACATTTGATTGGTCAACTAGAATCATGCCAAAGCCAGTCATTTGCATAAAGGAAGATCTTTCATTCTAGCAATTTCCCTTTGTCTGGATTACATCTATCTTTGGGACATCTCAGGTGAGCCAGGATGGCTGGAACACCTGCTTTGGACTTCAAAACTGTTGGGCTCTGTCTTGTCAGGTAATATCTGGATTTAGAGAACCAATGCTTGTATGTGTGCTTAGGTTAGATATTCAACTTTTATTATTTTATCCTTGCTTTTCATTGCTCTTATATTGTATATTCCTGCACATCCATTTAATAAACCTTATTAATTACACTTTGGGGTGGTTTTGGATTACAAACATCAAATAAATCAATAAAGTTATGCTTTGCAAAACAAATGGCCTCTGGGAACATATCTCTATTCAAAATAGCTTGCATGAACTAGTTATTCGGATCTGGAATAAACAGGTTCAAATCCCCTCACTGGAAGCTCACTGGGTGACCTCAGGCCAGTCCTGTACTTTCTACCTAACCAACCTCAGAGTTACTATTCTAAGAATTAAATGGCGGTGGGGAGAAAGATATTGTAAGACACTTTGGTTCCCCACTGGGGAGAAAAGGTGGAGCATAAACAAATAATAAAGATGGATTAGTTGAAGATACCTTTAATTCAGTCATAACTAAAAATGTTTTTTGAGATTTAAAATGCTCTTAATGATTTAGCCAGTATGAGATGCACCCAGTGATACATCTGACCACTGCTGCCAGCCCTAACCTTTCCTTCTGAAAAGCATTCTCTAGCTTCAGATTCCAAATGACAACATTCTGTCACTGCTGTGGTGTCTTCCCTTGAATGTGGTTGAGAATACTGACCATTATTGTCCTTTTATACTTATCCCATAGACGGGTTCCTCTCTGGGTGGCTGATCCTTATCAATGAGAAAATAGATCCCACAAGAAGTAATCGGATTGTGCCAGAATCTATATTCTACTTGTTGGACATTCATGCTTATTGCATACAGAAGGGATTATTTCCTATAGCAACCTCATAAATTATTATCTTCAGACCACATACACAAATTGAAAGGGGGGGGTAACTAAAGTAGGAATACAAGTCAAACACTCTAGTACCATGGAAATATCTTTTAACCCTATCCTTTTAAAAGTGTGTTTTTATCCCTTTCATGCAAGATGGTTTGCATGTTTAAATTACATTGGGATAACCAGTATTCATAAAGTTATAAAGTAAATGACTTACCATCCATAATGTAACCAAAACCTGCATATGCTATATTATAAACCACTGACCAAAGTTGCCACAGGAACAACAGAATGTAATTTTGAACATCTACCCTTATAGATACCAGAAGCAAAATACCAACGTACTTGCTATCATTTTATTACACATTAAAGAACTGCACACTTTTTATTCCTATATATGATGGTTTATGACACTCAATACAGTACTTTTCACTGTACAGTACACAGTCCAACATAATGTAATTATTCAGCTCAAATTAACTAAATAAGCAACTTTATTTTTGTAGTTATGGGTTCTTACCTTTTCATGAATTTTCCACCCTTTGCACTTTCCTGTTCCCCAGCCTCTGGATAAAAAGAGCGCATGCGAGTCTCCTCACGTGGGGCATTCTGTGATGCGACTGCTTTTGCAGGACTTCTTCTTGCAGGAATGTGATGTAGTGGGCTGTTCTGGGAAGGGCTGTAGCGACTAGAACCATTTCCCAGGGAACCAGACCCAGACCTCTCAGGGCTATGCTGAATGGAATGTGAGTGTTGAGGTGTGTCTTTTCCCGAGTGAGCAGTGCTAAGTAACTGAGCATCAGAGCATGAAGAACTCTGACTTGGTGGGGAAGCAACAGAATGACTATGGAGAGACCGTGGACTGTTATCATATGCTGAAAGTCCAGGCCAAATATCACCTGAAGCTGCTGATTTACTGAAGTCATCTAAAGGCTCAGATGGGTCATGTTCAAATGCACCTTTATCTTCCTCTTGTGATTTATTTTTTAATGGGCTGTCTTGCAAAGCAGCTCCCTCAGTTTTCTTTGCTTGCTTTTCTGATGATCCACGTCTTTTGGAAGAGACGGGTGATTTGCTGTATGGAGATGATGACCGAGACGAAGAGGATCTTGGAGATCTGGAAGATCTATATGATCGGCGAGATCTGCTGCGAGACCTCTGGGAAGAGACTGATCTTCGCTTTGGACTTCTAGAACGTGAACGGCCCCGTCTAGGACTTCGGGAATGCCTTCTATTCCAGACAGGTCTGTAACCTCCACGATGATATCTACCTCCACCTCCTGGATAATATCCTCTACCTCTTCCTCTGTAACCATAGGGGCGTCTCATTCCTCTATTATTTCTGTAATCTCTGCGATAATCTCTATTATAAACACGATCTCTACTGCGAGATCGTGAATATGTCCTAGACCGAGACCTAGAACTAAGATTTATGGATATTTTAGTACATGAACAGTTCAAGATCCTTTTAAATCAACTGTCCAAAAAACTGAGCAGTGGGCAGTGTTCCACTCACACAGGAAATCTATTCTACTATGCTTTTTAACAATCATTCCCCATTCTTTCCATACTAGAGGTTCCCCCCCCCCAATTTTCCAGTGAAAATAATGGAAATTTGTGAGATTATTTTATAAAAAGTGAAATATTTTCTACTTTGGAGTGGACTGAATGAAATGCACACAAGATTTTACTCAAGGACTGTCTAAATAATACATGACCTTCTGTCTACCACAAAAGTATATTTCCTGTCTTCAACATGTTGTTAAAGCAGGAAAATGCTTAACCATAAGTAATGCATAACTTCAGTTTCCCTCCAAATTTCTATTTTCCGGGGGCAGGATGTCCTCCCCACCTTTGGCTTCAAATTTTCCAGAAATTTTCTCTTTTTTCACAGCTATCAGTTCCTCAAGTTTCTGAAAAGTTCTCTTAAAAAATTCAATCACTGCCCAAGTTCTTACACACCCACACACACACAAATCTTCTCTACAACTTTTTTCTATACAACTGTCGACTACAAATATTAGCAACTAAAGCAATCAAACAGAACATTGTCAAAGCATTCAAACTACTAAATCTGCAATTTTTAGCATATACTGGTAAGTTCTATAGACAACAGAACTTGCTTCCAAGCATAAAAGGCCCAACCAAAAGCTTAATGCTTAAAAAAGTTAAAATACAAAAAATTTACCTGTATCTCTTTTTTCTAGAGTGTGATCTTGACCTTGACCTTGAACTGGACTGTGATCTGGACTTTGATCTTGAAGAATGTGATCTAGTGTTAGAGCGACCCATTTTCCGCTACTGGTTTAACCTACCCAATAAAAAATAGGTCAAATGAACCATATTTTAAATAAAATTAGAAAGTTCAAATAATTTGTGAAATGTCTTAACTTCAGAATTCATATTCTAATAATTTATCTTATCCTAAATCTAACACGAAAGACTACACTTTTTAAACAATTCAAGATTAAGAGTAATTTCTTTCCCCTGAACAGACTTTTGCCAATATGTTGTCAAGGGCTTTCACGGTCAGAGTTCATTAGTTGTAGATTTTCTGGGCTGTATGGCCGTGGTCTTGGCATTGTAGAACCTGCTGTTTCGTCAGCAGCTGTGACTGGCATCCTCAGAGGTATAACACAGAAAGATGGAGTACTCTCTTGTGTCCAATTTCTCAAATGAAAACTTCCTTAAAGAATAGCACTCTATTTTCTACCTTCTGGCAAATTCAGTACTATGCTGTATGGACAATAAATAGCAACACTGATAACTCTTTCAAAAAAAAACCCACCACCATTTTCCACATGAATGTACCTTCGTCAAGTACTTTTCCTCATATCCATTGCTCATTTCCTTGATGGAAAGATCTTAAAATTCACCACTTCCTACAATGAATCAACATTTTCCAGCAACTTTCATTTCTCAAATACCATGCTCTGCCCTTTGACCTTGACAGAGAAAGCAACACTAATTGCATATTCCTTTTATACTATTTATGATTAGCCAATGTTGAAGCATTAGTGTAAGTCAGAGCTCAGGTAGGAACTACTTACCTTTAAAGTATTTCTCTCAAGGATAGTACTGCAGTTTTACCAGAAAACCAATGTGTATGTAAGACAGTTAAGCCAGGAAGCATCACACCACTATTTTTTCTATAATACTATTTTATTCAAAAAAGAAATATTCGTAAATAGACAGACAAAGCTGCTAGATCAGAATCTTTCCTATCCTAACTTCCTACACACTTGGAAACTCTTTAACCTTCCTGTTGTTTAATCTTAATGTTTATGTTGGTGCTGAAGGACGACAACCTATCCCCAGGCATTCACTGAAATGGCTCCTGTACCCTATGTATCGTGGTTTTAAAGCTGAGTTTACTTAGAACAAGTGACATTAGATTAAAATTTAAGCTGTCTGCAAGGTGTTTAAATTTATAGAGATGAAAATATTGGATCTTGCGTGTTCCTTGGTTAACAGGTCATTCTTGAACAGCCACTTCTATATGAAGTGATGGATCGTCACCACCTTCCCAAAGCAGTCTCCTGGGACCCCCGAAAAGGCAACACTAGGAGTAAGGGGACCCTATGTACAAAAGGCCACACAGAATAAGACACTGTATATTTCCAGATTACTGCAGTGAGGAGGCAGAATTGGACAACCTCATCTCCCTTTTCTGCTGGTGGTACAAGATGGTAGACGACAATTTTGCCTGCTTCTTTCTTTTCCTAACAGCCCTCTCTCAGATGGCCTTTTGTACATAAGGAGGGTAGTCCAACATCACATTGCCAGAGACCAGTGGGAGTGAGGAAAGGTAGGAAAGGTCCACCTACCACACATGGTTCAGAAGATTCATTTTATACTCTGGGCATTGTTGAGAATGGTACCTTCATGCTGGGAAGGATAATTAAATTGTATTCACTCCCTAGCAAGTTTTGTTTTTCTTCATGAGCCTCACTCCACTTTCTCTCCAGGCACATTTTTATGTTTTTAATCCCAAACTAATTAAGCTACATGTCCAGATAAAATTGTTTGAGAAGCAAGTATATGAACACAGGAGTGAATATACATACATTTCCAGAAAATGCTCATTTCATTTATTAAACAACCACCTGTGGACAGCTGTTATGTCAATCTGGGGGGTTTTGTACTAAAAGCATATATTATTTCATTGGCTTTAACCCCCCTCCCCCTAACTACATGCTACATTTTGTAAATTAGCCATTTTAAGAAAACACTGTAGAATAAAACCCAGTAATGCTTAAAATTTTAATAGCCTGAACACAGCCTTAAAGCAGTAGAACAGTTATCTTACCTGGCAATCCTGTAAATCAGTAAGGAAGAAATTTACAATTCTTAGTACGCACTCGAATATCAAATCCTGTTTTAAAAAAAGGAAAGTTATTTTGATTTCAATCCTTGATCATATATAGGTTTTTAAAGCTTGAAACAAACACAAAACAAACAGAACCTGTCATTTCAACATTAATAAATGTATAATTTATCTTCACTCTTTGCAGCAGTATATAACAGCCTTGTGGATTTGTTGATTATTCATAAATACATGTGTAGTTGCATAATGTATACAATTCATACATTATTGTGAGTACACAACTTTATTTGGTAACACCACAATCCTTCTAGCATACATCTGGCAACCACTTGCAGCCAGCAATAACTATCTGGTACCACAGGTGACTACAGAGCACTTATATACCAGCAGTCCAGTGGCAGGTGCAGACAGCCCTGGGCTACCAGTGTGCTGCTCTGACATGCCTCTCCTAGGCCCCAGCTTCCCAACAGATGGTCAGCACAGATTACTTGAGTGAATAACAAAGCCCCTGAATGTGAGTCTCTCCCTGTCCTTACTGAAGTACCAGAAGCAATGACATGTTCAATTCTATGTACACTGTTCCTGTTCTGCTTCCAGAAACCATGCATGAAACTGAATATGGAGAACAAGAACAGGAAACCACACACATATACTAGGCTTTTCATGTGCCACTGCCAATCCAGTAACACAACTGCACAATTCTACCATTACTGGATCAAACGAAGATATGCCCTTGGTTCTTTCAGCCATGGCCTTTTAAAGGTTTTACATACATGTAAGTGTTGATATTTTTTAAGCAAATGCATGGTTAGGGATGTCTCAATACCTGCCTATTTTCTAAATTGACCGTGTAAATTTAGTAGCGGTCTCTGGAAAGAACACTTCTAGCAACCTAAACATCGTATGCTCAACAGGCATCTACAGCCTATGGCCGCTCAATAAAGAGCGCTTATATGATGCACGTGTCTGCAAACACGTTCGCCGCATTTCACACTGTAAGCTTGCAGGGATTAACCAACAGTAAATATTTATTAGGAACCGCGAGCGCGAGGGCGGGGGGCCGCGCGTTAACCCACGAAGTGTCCCGCAGCCGCGCGGAAACCCTGGAAGCCGCTACGCGGCTCAGTTGCCGCAGAGACGGGGCGGGGGCAGCTCAAACGGATCAGGTGTCGCTGCCGCGCAGCAGATAAATCAGAAATGAGGGCTCCCGCGCGCGCCTTCTCCTGTCTCCCTTCGGGTCAAACGTTCCTCGGAGACTTCGCTCCCGGCTACCTGCGCCGCCGGTGAGAGAGCGGCCCCGGTCCGAGGGGTCGGGGAAGGAGGGCGCAGGAAACGCACCCACAGAATGGCCTCCGGATCGCCTCCTCCTCCCCCTCCCCCACTCCGAGGCCCGACCGAGGAGGCCCCTCCCCCACCGCTTATGAAGGGGCCACCGAGAAACGAGGGGAAAAAGAGAGAGATTGTAGAAAGGGGAGGGGTCCGGCCGCGCGCCCCGAAGGATATTAAGCCACGGAACTGGCGGAGGGGGAGGGGGGAGAGAAGGAGCGACGGGGGCTTTATTGCACCTGAACGAAAATGGGCACCGAAACCTCAAAAAGAAAACAAACGGACCTAGCAGGCCGGAGCAAAAGGCATCTCCGTCAGCAGGTCCAAAAAAAACCCAACCCCCACGGCGGCCTCACCCGCTTCGGCCGACGCCTCCCGTTCGTCTCTACCGTTCGGCTGCCATTTCCCGTCTCCGTGAAGGAACAGAAAGAAAAGGGAGGAGGGAAACCATAGAGAAACCTACTTCTGCGACGTTAGCCTCTCGCGGTTCCGTCACTTCCGCTCCAGATAGGGCGAGGGAACGCGCTTCGGGCAGGAAGTCCGTCTACGGGCCTGCGCCATCAGAACCTGCCCGTAGGAAAAACGGTGGGGGAAGGGAGTCTAGGTGACGTGCCAGCCCTTGCCTGGGTGCTTCATGGTCTCGTGATACTTCGGGTGCGCAGGCTCAATTGTGTTATTCCGTGTAAGGGTGGTTCTGCGTGTTAAACCGACGTACTTTTTGGGGAGGGAGGGATGATCTGCGAAGGTTACTGGTATTTTCTTTATTCTGTTCAAATGCATTAGATTTGTATCCTGCTGTTTTTTCAAGAAGCATATATTTTCTCCAGTTTGTGTCCCCATGAGGTTAGTTAGGCCGATGGCGATTGGCCGGCCCGTGGACTTCATGATTAAACGGGAGTTGAACCGTGCTGGCTTAGATTTCTCTACTCTTTTTTTTAACTTCTGTATTTATATCCTGCACTTCTCAGAAATGCCCAGAGCAAAACTAGCCTTACAACAGCTCAGTGGGCTAGGCTGAGAAATAGTAACATACAAGTGGGGGCATTTTACTTTCCCCTGTATGTGCTCCACAATTTCCACTTTCTGTCCTTACAGCAGCCCCATATCTTTCCACTTTCTGTGCTGCTTTTTTTCCCCTTGAAGCAGCAACCCAACTTATCAAACCCCATCTTTAGTTATATTTATTAACTTCATTTTTATCCCCTCTTTCTTCCTAATGAGGACCCAAAGCAGGTTACATCATCCTGTCTTCCATTGTATCCCACAACAACCCTGTGAGCTTCTGAGATTTGACAAAGTCTCCCACATCCTAGTCTGAAATTTTAACCTCTACACCACATCTACCTTTGTGCAGTAGCTGCTGTTTAATAATAACAACTTTGTGGCCCTGATGAGTCTTCCCTTAAATGCCAAAACAGCCCTGGAAAGGGTACTGCCTCCTTCCTCTGCCTTTTACTGGCAGAAACCAAGACTTGAAGGCTGGCAATATTGTGGTTGCCTAGCAACACCCCCTCCCGCCACTGCAAAGAACATTTGTTTCCTTGAGGCTCAAGTGCAGCTTCTGGGGGGGGGGGGGCTTTAGCATCCCAGTGTGTTTCTCTTTTAGCTTTCAGATTTTTCTGCACACATTGGGCTTTTATCAGATTTGTAGAAAGATCAGTTTTCTCTGTTCATGGCACCAGTCTCCAGATTTGTATTCACAAATGTAGCCCCACTGAGAATTAGATATATTGATCTAAGGCTGAACAGTATTTCACCTGTCCAAGCCCACTACTACATAATACACAGCTGAATTTTTTTTTACTCTGCAATTCAATGCAAAGTTACCTGGGAGGAAGCACCATTGAACATAGGAAGGAGGAATGCATAAACATGCATAGGCTGAGTCTGTCCGAAAGGTACATCATGGATACATCCAGTGTTTGAATATGAACATTCTTGCTCCCAAAGGCAGAAAGGAGTACTTGCCTAAACCAATAAGTTGTGACATGTCTCCATCCTGAATGTCATGTTTGCTGTAGCCTTGGTAGTTTCTAAATAGAGGTCTAGAGTATATTAATACTATAATTGTATAGCTGGTAACAACTGACAATGAAATCAGTGCACTCCAATATGTGTATGAATTGGCAAGAAAGCAAGCAGAAATAGTTTAACTATGGAAATCTGCATGTTTTTTACACGATGCTTCTTTGTAATTAGAATTTCACACAGTAGAAAAAGTTGTCAATTTACAGCTATACCAGTTTAGCAAGCAAGTCCCCCAAAACATTGCTAGTTTGTTGCTTGCCTAAAAATACTTTTATTAGTCCCTGACTTGGATAGCCCAGGCTAGCCCAATTCTGTCAGGTCTCAGAAGCTAAGCAGGGTCAGCCCTGGCTAGTATTTGTATGGGTAACCTCCAAGGAATACCAGGGATGTGGCACAGAGTCAATGACAAATCACCTCTGAAATGTCTTTTGCCTTAAAAACAAATGTCTTTTGCCTTAAAAACAAGAGCTGGAACTTCTGGTTGCCAAACAATTTTAGGATCTCCTGGCTATACTGCATACACTGCCATATGATAATTAATTAACTTTTGTTAGTTGTTTGAGATTCACCAAGAGCATAAAACAGAAAAAAGAGACTCTTCCAATTTTGCAAAGTGTCCTGGCTTGGAGAGTTTAGTGACTACACCAACAGAGCAATCTTAAGAAGGGCTACACAAAATGCTACTCAAATCTATTCAGTGGGGCTTATGCCCAGGAAAGTGTTTTTAGAATTGAACTATAAATGTTTCTTACCATACATTTTGAGTATTTTATTTCACCCATTCCAGAAGGGGAATATATTTTATATATGAGCTACCTATATATATAAAATCAGTGTTCCCTCTAAGTTGAGTTAGTGTGAGCTAGCTCAGTTTTTTAGCCTCTGGCTCACACATTTTCGTCTTAGCTCAGGAAGGAAGGCTCCAGAGCAAACTAATTTATGCAGTAGCCAAATCACCTGCTCACAACTTTAATGCCGGTAGTTCAAAAAGTAGAATTTTTGCTCACAGGACTCTACAGCTTAGAGAGAACATTGTATATAATATACCTTTCCAAAGACAGCGTGTGAAGTAACCCTTAGAAAATAAACATACCTCCCTCTCCATGAACGGAGCATAGCAGTAGATGGCACTCTTTGTTTAGAATCATCAGTGAACATTTAGCATTCCTTGCTGCAACTGTTTCGTGAACAGAATCATTTGGCAGAAGAAGAAGAGGGTTACTGTATTTCCTGAAAGTTCATATTTGATCTGAAAGTTCCAAGTTTATTTGATGGTATTCCCAGCACGTGGGATGAAACTGCAGTCATCCTTGTGGGCATTTTCATGTACACTAAATAATGCACTTTCAATTCACTTTGCAACTAGATTTTACTGTGTAAAATGGCAAAGTCCACTTGCAAACGGTCACTAAAGTTGATTGGAACTGTATTATTTAGCACTAGGAAAAAGGCCCGTTGTGGAAATAAATACAACGGCCTCTAGAAAGAGGCTCGGACACTCAGTGTCAATTTGCTGTGGTGACCTCAGCAGGGTATAATGACACTGAGTCAACCTTTTTCCCCAGAGGAGCTGATCTCTGCTACCTAAAGAACAGTTTGTAATTTTGAGTGATCTCCAGCCCTCATCTGGACATTGGCAACGATGGTTCCCCAGAAGAGAATAGTTGGTTTGGAGGGTGGAGTCTATGGCTTCGTACCTATCTGAGATCCCACGCCTCCTGAAACCTCACCCTCTCCAGGCTTTCCAGGAATTGTCCAACCTGGAGTTGGCAACCCTATCTCCTTCCCAGCCAATCATCAACCTACTTTTATTTCCCCCTCACTCTTCAGCTTTCCACCCCCCTCACACCTGCAGCCTCTCCTGTGCTCTGAAGCCCTGACTGCTATGTCACATTGGCTGTCATACGGAGGCCACCTCAGCAGCATATAAGGATACAGAGCCCACCATTTTCTCCAGGGGAACTGATCTCTGCCATCTGGAGAGCAGTTGTAATTCTGAGTGATCTCCAGCCCTTACCTGGAGATTGGCAGCAATGGTTCCCCAGGAGGAAAAGTAGTCTTTCTCTGTAATGGGGACCAAAGCAGCTTACATTATTCTCCTCTCCCCCTTTTGACTTGCACAATAACCCTTTGAAGTAGGTTAGGAAAAGGTGCCAGCAGTCACCCTATTACTGCCACTGATATGTACTAGATAGCGCTTCAGAGGATGCTGTGCAGGTCCCAGGTTCATGTTATAAAAGCTGCCTGTGGGATTATGGACCATTCACAGACTTTCAACCTAACACACCTCACAGGGTTGTTGTGCGGATCATACGGGGGAGAGGAGAATGATGTCAGCTGCTTTGGTTCCCATTGCAGGGAAAGACTGCCCTTTCCTTAGGTAGAGGCTACAGGGAGGGGGGAGGATATGTTGTAAGTTAATCAGATAGCAGGAAGATCATTAGGATCTAACTGACAGTTCAGTGACAGCTACATGTCAGCAGGTGGACTGATAAGCCTGTTCAAACCGGTTAGAAGCCTGCTGAGGGTGGGGTCTGAGGAGGAGGAAGAGGGGGACCTCAGACAGATACAATGTCATAGACTCCACCCTCCAAACAAAGCAATTTCTTCCTGGAAAACCACTGTTGCCAATCTCCAGGTGACAGCTGGGGAGCTCTAAAAGCTCTGGTGCTAATTCAATGTGCTGAGGATGTGTTGCGTTCTGGCAGGGGACACTGTGAGTGTAGAAACTGAACATGGTGAGAGTAGTGTTTTGGAAAATCTTTGGGAATTGCTTGGTGCATTTACCACAGGGCACCCACCTAGAGCCTCTGGCATTTTATCACTCTGCTGGCATCAAAACCAATTTAAGGCAAAATAGAAATATGGAGATTTTTCCATCCTCCTTTGCATCAATCTGTCTTTGTTGGCAACCCTAGGCCTACCAGCACTCTCAGGGTGACTTCATGCCTCCAGACTGGCATTACTTCACTAGCCCTAGCTGGTTGCTCCTGTCCAGCAGGAGCCTCCCCATGGAAGCTGCCTGGGTGATTTTAGACCAACCACAGACTTTCTGCCTAATATACCTTGCAGGGTTGCTGTACAGATCACAAAGCAGAAGAGGAGAATGAAGTAAGCTGCTTTGCTCCCCACTAATGAGAAAGGCAGAACTTTGCCTAGGAAGAGGCTGCTGAGAGGGGAGGAGATAAAGTTGCCAACTTTAGGTACGGAAATTCCTGGAGATTTCAGGTGTGGAGCCTGGAGAGGGTGGGTTTGAGGAGGGGTGGGGCCTCAGAAAGGTACACTGCCACAGACACCACACTCCAAAACTGTCAAATGTGTCTAGGACCACAGACCACAGTTACTCTCTACCAGGGGTCATTTTGTAGAAAAAGAGCTGCAGGAGCTGATTAGCATACCTAATAAGCTATTAGCATCACCGGAACTGATGTCAGAAGGGGAAGCAAAAGGGGGGAGGCATCTTCAAAAGCCTCCCCTTCCCTTCCCCAGCCGGCCTGCCAAGGTGGGCTGGGGGGAAGCGAAGAGAGAAGGGTTTTAAAGTTTAAACCCCTTCTTTTTGGAGTCATCCCCCCATTGTATTCTATGGCCCCATAGAATAGAATGGAGAGATCGCGCCGCCACTGTGGCACGACTCCAGAGAGAAGGGATTTAAACTTTGAACCCCTTCTCTCTTCGCTTCCCCCCCCAGCCCGCCTTGACCTTGCTTCCCCAGCCGACCTGCCAAACTGTGTGGGGGAAGCGAAGACAGAAGGGGTTTAAACTTCTCTTTTGGGCCATAGAATACAATGGAAAGATCACGCTGCTGTTCCGGCCACAGCGGCGCGAATGGCGGCCAGCTCTCGGGACTCTCCCGGAGTTGGATCGCCCACACGCGGAGTGGGGGGGGATCCACACAAGTGGAGACCCTAAGGAGCCTTGGGAAAAGGCTCCGAACCAGGGGGCGCTTAGGGGAGAAGCCTCTTACCGGCCAGAAGGTCGGAAATTGAGGCTCTCCCTCTGCCCTGACGGCCCCGCTGCGCTGTGCCCCGAATGGGGACCTAGCAATGCCACCGGACCATCGGGGTGGTAAAGCGATGAATTACAAATGAGAGAGGATGATCGGCTACAAATTGTGAGTTGACGATTGAAAAAGAAAAAGTTTTAAGTGCACCCCCCCGATTGAATAAGCGCTTGGGCGGAGGGTGGAGTACCCTCCCTAATAGAAAGAGACTGTTTTAATTGAGAGAAGAGGGGGAGGGCGAAAAATTGAAAAACGAAAGTTACATTTTGGGAGATTTTTAAAAGCGAACTGAAGGGAGTGATTCCCAAGCTGCGCGGCACGAACTTTTGAAAAGTAAACAATAAAACAAAGATGTCGGGGCAAAAGAGATTCCCGGACAAGCTGACGAAGAAGCTGATAGGAACTTCCCGTTCTAGTGCCCGCCTCAGAGAGCAGGCTGTCAATCAACAAGAAAGCGAGATGCTTCGGCCTCTACTGGACCAAATGCAGAAAATCAACCCAACATTGTTAAGCATGGAAAGTGCCCTTAGCAACCAACAGAAACAATTGACTGATACAGCTAAGAAGATGGAGGAAATTGCACAGAAGTGTCTGGTATCAACGGAGGACACACAAAACATCAAGAAGAAGGTCAATAAAATGCAAAAACATTAAGAAATACAAGACAATAAATTACTTATGTTACAAATGGAAAAATCTAATTTAACTCTCTGATTTCAAGGCATAAAAGAGGTGGAAAAAGAAGATCTCAGAAGTATCTTGGCGAGTGCTTTGGCACCACTGACTGGCAGGGAAACAGATAAAATAAGCGAAGAGATGGATTTGGCCTACAGAGCCTACGCCAACTTTACAAAGAAAAATAACCTGCCAGCAGAAGTGGTAGTCAAGTTTACTAAGCAGCGTACTAGAGATCAAATTTTGAGAGTGACATCTGCAACGCCTCTGAAGATTGGAGAGCAAACTATAAGAATTTTGAAAGATGTTCCATTTGAAATCCGTATGAAGCGTAAAGCTTATAAAGGACTGACCACATTCTTGCGAAATCATCAAATCAATTATAGATGGTTGATTCCAGAAGGACTTATCTTCAAATTTGAAGAGAAATATAAAGGGTTGACCATGTTCTTGCAAAGTCACCAAACTAATTATAAATGGTTGATACCCGAAGGACTTGTCTTTAAGTTTAAAGACAGAAGAGAAAAGATAGACTCCATCTTCAAGGCTCAAGACTTTTTGAAGAGGCACGCCAGCTCAGAGGACGAGGCAGAACTCGCTAAGTGGATGGCAGGAACTAGCGAAGAAGACAGCAGCTCGGAGGGAGAGGTGAAAGATGAGGAAGACAAAGGAGCGGCTAGAGGGCCAAAATACAATTTAAGAGACAAAAAAGGGAAGCACCCCAACGACTGAGAACTAGTTCGAAAAGCGCAATAAAAGATAATACTAACCCCAAAGGGACAGTATTAACACACTAACTAACCGGTTTTGAAAGATATAGAAGCCCCAAATGACACCTGCTCTCTACTACCATAACGTATGCTGTTCTTCACTCCCACATTAGTTCTTTACACTGCAAAACACTACTCTGTATTTACTCTGCCTGCAAGATACAAAATCATTGACCCCACCCTCTTTCTAGAGCTCGTTGTATTTTTCCCCCACAACGGACCTCATTCCTAGTATGAAATAAGTAGATTAGAACAATTTGTGTCAGTGATAAGATGTTTTCATAGTTGTTGCTTCAAACTGAATACATTTAGAATTCCTTTTTCTATCAAGGTATGTTTAGAGTCCAGGTTAGGAAGATGCCTTACAAACTGAAATGGTGGCACTGGTTTACAGAACTTACATTATTTATTAATGTATTTTTAACCCTGCTTTTCAACCATGAACATTGGCTCCCAATGTGACTTACAGAAATTAAAAACAGATACGTATATTCATATAAGCAGTAGAAAAGAGCAGGAGTCCAGTAGCACCTTAAAGACCAACAAAATATGTGGCAGGGTATGAGCTTTCCTGAGTCACTGCTTACCTCTTGGTATCTGAAGAAGTGAACAGTGACTCATGAAAGCATATCCCCTGTCACATATTTTGTTAGTCTTTAAGGTGCTACTGGACTCTTGCTCTTTTCTGGTGCTATAGACAGACTAAAATGGCAGCCCATCTTGATATATTCATACAGTTTAAATATAATTTTAGTAAGGCTTAAAATCCAGGTGTCAAGGAAAAATACCAGTTGGCTGTTTCATTGCCTCCTGGCCTAGCTGACGGCAGGTGTTAGCTAGGCACCGGAGAGCTCTCAGCTGGAGCTGAACCTGTGCACAATGAAAAGGGGTCCGATGGCTGCCTCTTCTTCCCTTGGACTCAGCAATGGCAACTGGCAGCTGTGGGGAGGAAGCTCCCCTCAGGTAGAGGTGGAACCTCTAACTGTGGAATACAGTGAAGGGGGGAAAAAACATTTAACACTTTTTTAAATTGTCGCATTTGAAGGCATTTTCCCACGTGTGTAGCTCATGTCGTGACATCACCCTAAGCCTCCATACTTTAAATGTATGAAGAAGGAAGTGGTTCAATGTATATTTGTTTGAAAGCAGGAGTCCAATAGCTTTATTATGTACACACATTCTATACCTGTCCATATACCTGAACTGGTGGTGTTTGCAGAGGAAAAATGTAAACTAATTTTTAATTGCCGTGGATGATTTTTTTTTCCCTTCCAAAAATAATTCCCTCTCAGGAAGTATTCAAAGTTATTACAAACTGTCTGCCAAGTCAGACAGTGCTATTGTTTCTGTCTGAACTGCAGTGGAGACTGGAATTACCTGTTTAATTTAGCTCTCTCTCTCTCTCTCTCTCTCTCTCTCTCTCTCTCTCTCTCTCTCTCTCTCTCTCTCTCGCTCTCTCTGACTGGCAGCTCATGTGCAGGGGCAGGGAGAAAACAAGTATCCTGCCTTCACCTGTGGTATCATTCTACATATGCTTAGCCTTCCTTTGTTTATTGTCCCAGAGGCTGTTGCTAGTCTAAAAAAACCTGTTGTGCGTAGTTAGAGCATTCAAAACATGTTTTGTTTTGCTGCAAGACAAAGGCAGGTTCTGAACGTACAGTTTGTGTTGGATCATTTTATTTTTCTGTCGTCCACATCAAGAGATGGTTGATCATGTCTGTCCGTGACCCATACTTTTCAATGCATTTCTTCACACACAAACACAAAAGAGTTGTACACAAATATTTTGCTCTGCTCATTCCATTTCTTTGAGCGCATGAAACTGATTGAACCTTTTTCGTTTTGTTTTGTTTTTTGCAGCAGGTCTAGATAATTATGTTTGATCTTATCTAGACCAAGATCTGCAATAAAAGGGAGCACTGGAGCAAGAGCCGAAACCAAAGGCAGGGGAGGGGGACAAACTCCTGATCTCTGTACTTCGGTTCTCTTTGGTTTCTGCTGGATCCAAAAGTCTAGGATGGGTCAACTGTGTGCAAAGTGTGCACAGTTGCTGTTTGACCTTGTTCTCTCGGTGAAAACATTCTCCTCCAATCTGGTGCAGGATGTTAAGGAGTGTTTGGCTCAGATCCGGGACTGCTCCTGCCTAAAGCAAACAAAGTTTGAGAGCAGGCAGCTCTACAAGCCTAATCTTCAGTGTCGTGAAGAGGTGATTGCCCAGGAGTTTTTGCAGCACATTGAAAGAGGTAAGGAAGTTCTGATTTTGGAGGTAGGGGCAGCTAAGTGTTTGTTTGAACCAGTCAGCCTTATATATGTTTATGCAGTTTGGCGATCATAACCAGTACAGAGCACAGAATTGTTTGTTTTTCTGCTGGGTAATAATGGGGGGAAAGGCATACCAATACTTCAGCAGCACCAAACTGCGTTTTGAGGAAAAACCAGAACTGGGTTCCTCTTCCAGATATGTTAAGCCGCTCTCTGCCTTTTAAAATCTGCAAAAGTACACAGATGTGCCTGAGTTCAGTCGTGCACTGTATGGTCCTCTGTCTTGTCCATCTTATGCACGTTTTATTTATTTATTTTTCAGATTTATATCCCGCCCTCCCAGCCGAAGCTGTGAGGTAGGTGGGGCTGAGAGAGCTCTCTCGAGAACTGCCCTTGAGAGAACAGCTCTGAAAGAACTTATGACTGGCCCAAGCTCACCCAGCGGGCTGCATGTGGAGGAGTGCGGAATCAAACCCGGTTCTACCAGATTAGAGTCTGTGCTCCTAACCGTGCCCCTAAGGGCCGTCCCGCTCTAGGCGATCGCCTAGTTTGCCTAGTGAGTGAGCCGGCCCTGATCCCGCCCTCCCTGCCGGAGCAAGCTCAGGGCGGCTTACACAAGATAAAATATATAATAACAATCAAATTTATCGTAAAACATTTTAAAACAGATCATTAAAACGCTATGATATTAAAGTGCTAGCTGTGTTAATTTGGTATCATTGCAATGGCATTACCACATATGTGCAATCCATAAGTTGTCAAAGTGAACAGCTCACTGATCTTCCTCAAGTGTGATCGGCACGCACAGGCTGTCGGCAGCCGGCCAGGGACCAGGCTCTACAGGTTTCAATTAGAATTGAAACCGATGTTGGTAGCGGTACTGGTAGTGGTGGCGGCTCCTTGTTGAAAGCCTGGTGGAAGAGCTCCGTCTTCCAGACCTGCAGAACTGTAAAAGGTCCCGCAGGGCCCTGATCTCCTCCGGGAGCTCATTCCACCAGTATAGAGCTGCCACTGAGAAAGCCCTGGCCCTAGTTGCAGCCAACCTGGCTTCCTTGGGGTCTGGGAGCGCCAGTTAGGGCTGCCAGCCTCCAGGTGGGTCCTGGAGATCTCCCTCTTTTACATCTGGTCTCCAGCTGACAGATATAAGCTCCCCTGGAGAAAATGACTGCTTTGAAGGGTGGACTGTATGGCATTGTACCAGGCTGAGGCCCCTCCCCTCATCAAACCCCACCTCTCCCAGATCCACCCCCAAAGTCTCCAGGTATTTTCCAACCCAGACCTGGCAACCCTAGCGCCAGTCGATGTTGTGACACTGACCGTAGTGCTCTCTGGGGTACATATGGGGAAAGGCAATCTCTCAAGTAAGTCAGACCCTGGCCATAAAGGGCTTTAAAAGTAAGAACCAGCACCTTGAAGCAAATCTGGTATGCTATTGGCAGCCACTGCAATGCCTTCAGGGCAGGCTGAATGTGCTCCCTCATGGGGAGACCCATCAGAAGCCTAGCTGCAGCATTTTGCACTAGCTGCAGCTTCCAGGTTTGCGACAAGGGTAGCCCCATGTAGAGAGTGTTACAGTAGTCTAATCTCGAGGTGACTATTGCGTGGATCACTGTTGCTAAGTTGTTGTATTCGAGGAAGGGAACCAACTGCCTGATCAGCCGAAGATGATAAAAGGCCAACTTGGTAGTGGCTGCTACCTGGGCCTCCATTGTTAAGGCGGCATCCAGGAGCACTCCCAAGCTCCTAACCTCCA
>NW_015159715.1:1492337-1493384 GCF_001447785.1 Gekko japonicus
TGGTGACACCCCAGCCCATAACTCCGGGCAATCTGGGCAAGGGGGTGCATGTAAATGTTAAATAACATTGGGGAAAGCACTGCCCCTTGAGGTACTCCACACTCTAGTGGGTACCTCTGGGAGAGCTGTTCCCCTAATGCCACCCTTTGTCCCCAGCCATGGAGGAAGGAGGCAAGCCATTGCAAGGCAAGCCCCTGAACTCCTATGTTGGCAAGGCGGTGGATCAGTAACTGATGGTCGACTGTGTTGAACGCAGTCGACAGGTCCAACAACAACAGCACTACTGAACCGCCCCAATCCAGATGCCTCTGGAGATCGTCCGTGAGGGCGATCAGTGCTGTCTCTGTCCTGTGGCCCAGGCGAAAACCGGACTGGAAGGGATCTAAAATGCTAGTTCTAAAGTGTTAATTCCAGACAGGAATTAACACATCTTTTTTGTACAGCACCCAGATGGTACATAATAAAAGCTCAATTAAAGTAGTAATAGTAGCAATAGTAGTATTGGAATCACAAATACTTTTATCTTACAGATGTCTCTAGTTGTATTGGTGCTGTACCTCTTCACTGTGTGCCCTAACACTCCCCTGTTACATGATTAGTACCACATTTTTGCCCTCGGCCCCAGTTCTTCCCAAAACTATGACCTGCAAAGTTAAGCTGTTTAGCTTCCAGGAGATTAAGGATGCTTACACAATGTATGTGATGAAGTGTGTGTTCTGAACCTTCATTGCTGGTTTGCAGAGTTTGCAGGAGTGTGTGGTCATAGTAACATTATGTGTAGTGATTCACATGGTTTCAGCAACTGTGCCTGAATCCCTGATGGATGATGGGATAATATCAAATATTATGAAGCATACAATTATCACTGACCTAGATTGGGAAAGTCCAAAGTAATGAGGAAACTGAAAGTGACTGAGAAGCAAAGGTGGTTTGCTAGCTACCTTTGCAGAGAAACACAGAAGTTGTTTTGCTAAATATGTGGAGAAAAGGGGTGTAAATTAAAAAAAAACCATTCACATTGGCGGTTGCCACTTACTGTACTAGTTC
>NW_015159715.1:1493687-1498365 GCF_001447785.1 Gekko japonicus
AACTTTCTCCCCCTCCCTCTCTCTCTCTCTCTCTCTCCCTGTGTGTGTGTGTGTGTGTGTGTGTGTGTGTGTGTGTGTGTGAGAGAGAGAGAGAGAGAGAGAGAGAGAGAGAGAGAATGTCTCTCTTTCTGTTCTTGGCTATATTTACACATGTGAGAGAAGGTTTATGTGTACATCTGCTTCTAATGTTTGCTTTGTGTATGAAAGGGTATGGGAGAGTGTTGGCATGTATTTATAAAATGGCTGAGAGTTTTTCTAGAATGATTCTATATGATTAATTGGGGAGGTTCATATTAGTATTGCTTGAGCAGTAATCTATGGCTTGGTTAATTTTTTTGGCTGACTTTCTCTGTATTTGTTTTTGAATGCTCTGCTGTTTAATTGACTATCATCCTTGGGACAATTGCAACCCTTTTTGCCCAAATTTCTCCCACTGCTGCACTAGGCAACAGTGTGGACTAGAGCCAGAAGGTCTTCCACTATAGCGGGAGACCTGGTTCCCCTAGCCTGCAGCCAAGTTCGCTTGGTTCAGGAGAACATACCAGAAGGAAACATAGTCACTCCAGCCACACCCTTTTTCTGTTCCTGTAGCTCACTCAATACAGGCAACCTTGATAAAACACCCAAGGCATCTCCTGTACAAGGATCCAGATCCTAGGCTCAGTGGGGCATGGGAACACCAGCCTTTTGCCAGACATGGGAAATGCAGATACTGGGGCATTGAACACACAACTGTGCCTTCACAAAGGGCAGTCCTGTCAACTCCTCCAATGGCTCACTGGGGAAAAAGTCCCCATTGTAGCAAACAGGAACCATGGGTTCAGTTTCCACTAAGGACAATGCTGGGAAGAAGGACAAGCTCACGTGCTGCCCAGAAGCAGGCTGAGGGTTCAGGAGCAAAACAGGAGGCAGAGGCTGGAGTAGAACTCATGCCTCCCATATTCAGGAGCAGTTCTTTGACCTCCCACCCAATTGTGCGCACAAGAAAAAGTCACAGCGTGGGGCATTAGGCATCCTCCAGCTGCCCTGCTGCTGACAACAGCCACCTTGAGCTCCATAAGGAAGAAAGGTGGCTAATGTGTTTTAAAGATATTTAATTAAAATAGAGCAGGACAGGGAAGACTACAGAGAAAGGTGTGGCACAGTGGAAAGGTACAGCAACAGCATATCAAAGACCCTGGTTTGAATCCCAGATGGCGTGGGCCCTGGGGAAGTCTGGATGGAATCCCAAGAGCACCTGAACTTTTACGCTGTCCAACAGAATCACATGGGATGATCACTCATGCTGATTGGCTGCCCTGCATTCCCGCCATTTTGTCTGGCAAACTTCCATGTAATGTCCCATTACTGCACCAGGAGGCTTGTTCCCACCACCCATTCCCAGTCACCCCAGCAACTCTTGTCCTCTGCCCATATCCTGCCCTACCCATGCAAGCTGCATGGCTTATCAGATGCTGGCTGTGATCTGGGGGAGTGTGGAACTCAGTTGGGGATGCTGCTCACATCATCAGGCCCACCCCCGCAGCCCCCCTACCAGTGTGAGCTGGATGCTTGAAGATAGCGGAGGTTGGTAATGAATGAGTGATGAGGTTGGCTCTGCATAGTATCACCTCTTTATATGTGTTCAGTTAAAGGAACAGATTCACTGTCCTAAGTCTGTAAAAAGAATATACATTTTCTTGACTGTCTTCTAATAATATACCACAGTGGCTACAGGATAGTGTCTGTCTGTCTGTCTGTCTGTCTGTCTGTCTCTCTCTCTCTCTCTCTCTCTCTCTCTCTCTCTCTCTCTCTCTCTCTCCAGTGTTATTGGTATATAAAAGCAGACAGTCAACATTTACTAAACTGTACATAAATATAGTCTGATGATACACAATTGCAAATGCTGAATTGGCAAAGTGACTGAATTTGTGACTTGTTTATCTACAAAGAATACGCAAGTAATTCTTTCCTCCTTGTCTGCACAACCTGATTGTGTGCTTACAGATGTCGCTTAATATCCTTCACAAATTAAGACTGATTAACCTAATTATATGTTCCTTGTGCACTTTGTAATTTAAGTAGATAGATTCCCATATGGTCAACTAATCTTTTCTTGACATGTGCTAAGAACTTCATCAATAACTTAGATGCTACCAATGTATTCATCATTCATTATCTAAAAACTGTTTATTATGTGGGAACTGCTTGGGGATAATTTTATTGTCCAAAATCTGTCCTTATCAGATTTGTTGAGCTGTTGGTGGTGTGCCATATTTGATATTTTGGTGGGTAAACACTATTATTATTTTCCAAGGGCAGAAATCTGTGACAGGCAGTTACTGGAAATGTTCCCATTAGTTTGAAAACATAAGCATTGCCTTGCTGAATCACACTAAGATTCCTCTCTTTGACTACTGGCAACTTTTGGAGCTGATATTTTTAATGTTCTCCCATTTGCTTCTAATAAAAAGTGCCCTGAAACATGTACAGAATGCCAAGATCTCTCCACTGACAAATTCCACCCATTCTGCACATCTGTGTAGGTATGGGGACATCTTCCATATGAGAAGCCATGAGCATCACCAAGCTCCTGTAGTTTAAATATTAAGACACATTACAAGGTATACATTCTTGAATCATTTTTTTTAAAAAAAGGAGAGACACATACCCTATTTCCAAAAACAAATATATCAACATTTTTAAAAGGTCAGGACAACTAGTTCCCAAATGTATGCAGTTATTTTAAAAGTACCAGCTACTCTATCTTCTTAAAAATATAACCAAGTTTTATGACTGCAAATTAGAGAGCTTCTTCAGTTATGATGACTAATATCCATTAATAGATAAAATTGTCTGTTTAGTCTTCCTTCTTGTCTGAGGTATGGGAGTACCAGTTGAAGACCTAAACCCTGGCTGTGTGACTGTGTAGGTTTCTATTGTATGCTCCTTATTCTAGATTTTATCCTGTATTATTCTGTGTAATTAACTGCTGCTCCTTGTTGAAAATACAGTGTTAGTGGAACTGGGATTTGAAATGCAGAAGTGAAATTGAACTGACTCCCCCGTTTTGAGTTCATTGTTGTGAATGCTTTCTAGTTGGGAAGTTTCTTCCTACACTTGTTTCAAACAAATCAGCATTGTTTCAGTGGTGTTCAACGTCCTTTTCTTCCCATAGCTATGTCCTTCTTTGCTGTCAGCACCGTTTAAACTGATGAGCTACAGCAACACACATGATTCTGCTGATGGATGTCACAGTGCTTTTTTTGATGGTCTGATGAGCTACAGCAATCATGTGGTTCATTACAAGCAATCAGATTCCTTCCTTCCTTCCAATCTGATTGCTTGTAGTGAACCACATGATTGTTCACTGTTTTCCTCCCACCAGAGCAATCAGATTAAACAGTACTGAGGGAGGGGAAAGGGAAATGAAGGTCGTAGCACCGAACGGAAGAAGATGAAGCAGAAGCAACGGAGAACAAACGTGTTCCCAACAGTATAAAAATAATGTAGATATTTAGCAAGATTTTTTTTCAGTATAGTCAATAGGTTAATTGCAAAGTAATTATCAAAATTAGAAAATATTCAGTACAGCCCAATATGTAAAGTCATATCTATTTTGATTTTCTGCTGCTTGAAATTTTGTGCATTTTGGACTTTTCAAATATATAACTTCTTCTGATACAAATCATGATAGTTGTATTAACATATATTTATTTAGGTTTTGAAATATCACCACTTGGCGAGGTCTCCCTGTCTGCTCTGAAGACGCTGGCATTTTCTGAGAACCCTGATTTGCAGCAGTCTGCTTCTCTGTTCTACTTACAAATAAGTCAACACTGTAAGTAGGATCTATGAAAAATACTACTTGTATAGTATAGAAACATTGAAGAACAGAGTTTTCCTTCCCAAACTAAGAGGGCTGTGAGGAAACATCTAAAATCCCAATATTGTGGATTAGTTTAACTGTGATCACTTGTTAGCATTTCACTTGTATACAAACAGAAAGCATAAGATGCTTTCCTGGGGCTCTAAAGTTGTGCCACCTGAAGAGACCCCTGAGTGGCAGCTGAATGAGAATGGAAAGGCAAGTAAAAAGTATTGCTAAACTACAACTACAATGGAAAGGCAAGTAAGAAGTATTGCTAAACTACAACTACAAGAGTTTCCTTTGGCTTTACTGATCAAAGCCAACTTATCTGCCAGTGCAGTAATTAGCCTGTAAAAGGAAAAATGTGGGCAGCCCATCTTGTCTATTTCCGAACTGCTGTGGTCAGTTTCAATCAGCAACACCACACCACAGGGAAGAATTAAACATACATTTTGGGACCCAGTTCTAATTGGGTCTCTGTGCAGCTGGTATTAGCACTGAAATATATTGGGGGGGATCCCATCACACATTTCCTGGAGTTTCATCTAGTCTGACCCAGCCTCCAAGGGCAGCTTGAACAAAAAGAACTGTAATTCTGTCCTCTGGCTTGCCATCATAATGGTAGAAGAAATAGAAAATAGTCCTTCAAGATTCTAAGCCTGGTGTCTGAAAGAAAATCAAAAGTAATCTATTTGAAGAATGTACCAGTTTTCTTTTAGCCTTAAGGTTTTTGTGGAATACAGACTCTATCACTTTCAAGTTTGTTTCAGGTGTTTCATTTAACACAAGTGGGGACCTGCAAGAAACTTGCGGGAACAGCTACCCCCC
>NW_015159715.1:1498389-1520219 GCF_001447785.1 Gekko japonicus
ACTCTTTCTCCTTCCTGACACCCTTTTCTTGCTCTCGCTCTCTCCCCTCCATACTTGTCACTTCCTTTCTGCCCCCACCGCATTAGTCTTTCTGCCCCTGTCACTCTCCCAGCCTTCCACCTACTTCCTCCCCCCACACACACAGCAGCAGTAGCAGGAGCTGCTCTCCAGGAATCACAATGGATTGGCCAAATACAGAGATCAGTTCCTCTTAGGGCTGCCAGCTCCATGTTGGGGAATTCCTGGAGATTTGGGGGTGGAGCCTTGAGAGGATGAGGTCTGAGCTTGGAAGTGACCTCAGCAGGGTACAATACCGTAAACTCCACCTTTCAAAACAGCCATTTTCTCCGGGAAAACTGATCTCTTTCAACTGGAGACCAGTTGTAAATCCAGGAGATCTCCAGCCCTCACGTGGAGGTTGGGAACATTAGTTCCCCTGGAGGAAATGACTGCTTTGGAAGGTGGAGTCTATGGCATTAGATCTCTCCAAAGTCCCTCCCTGCCTCAATCCCCATCATCCCCAGGCTCCACCCCTCAAATAACCAGGAATTTCTCAACCTGGAGTTGGCATCCCTTTTTCCTTCTCACCCAACAGCCAACCTATCTTTATCTGCCCCTCTGCCTTCAGCTTTCCATCTCCTTTCCCCCTGCAGCTTCTATTGAGGAAAACTATGGTCTTTCTCCACAGTGGGGACTAAAGCAGTTTACATTATTCTCTTCTCCTTTTTACCTACACAACAACCCTATGAGGTAGGTTAGGCTGAAAGTATGTGACTGGTCTAAAATCACCCAGTGAGCTTTCACAGCAAGATGGGGATCTGAACTTGAGTCTCGCAAACCCTATTCTGAAGCTCTGACCATTATACTACACTGCCTTTCATAGGGTGGCTACTGTTGAACAGTAGCAAGCAGCCAGGCCTAGCTGAATCATGCAAGTCAAGAGATATCAAGTCACCCAGAGGGTGCTGCTAGGCCTAGGCTTGCCAGCCTCCAGGTGGGACCTGGAGATCTGTCCCCATAGAGAAAATGGGTGGACTCTGTGGAATTAAATCTAATTGAGGCCTCTCCCCTCCCCAAACTCTGCACTCCTCAGACTTCACCACAGAATCTCCAGGAATTCCCCAACCTGGAGCGGGCAATCCTAGTTCTGGGCCTGGCTCCAAACCCCCAATCTGAGACCCAGTTCTTCTTTTTGCACCCTCCCCCGCCCCAGCTATCAGCCAGTCTGTGTCTCACTGTCGATGCGGTGGGGCCTGGAGTAGATCCCTGTGATGGCCATTTCAGAAGGTATTGGGGGAGGGGGAATTCAACCTTCCCAGAGGTTGGTTTTTTGTTTTTTTTTTAACTTTCTGGATTTTTCTTCAGACCCAGAATCCCCTGAGTCTCTAGAAAACCCTTTTGGGGGAGAGTGTGCCCCCTATTTGTGGAATTAAGTATCCGCATGCAGAGGGGACTGTTGAGAATTGGACATATAGATCGTGTATACTCCAAACTTCTGTGTGCTTCTGTGCTCAAAAACAAATGAATAAACAAGTAAAGACAATAGGACTTAAGCTGAGTAGTTTCAGTCTCAAATTCTGCATACATTGTCCAAGCTTCAAAGGGTGTCTCATTTCTGTTCCTTCAGTGGAGTAATGCTGCTTAGGATGGCACAGTTAATCTAAAGCATTAATAGAACCATCCCTGTCTTGATTTACACCACTTGTTCAAACTTCTACAAACATATTCAGGATAGTAACAGCCATGCATTCTATAGATGTTGCCAACTTGAATGTAGTTTGTGATGATATGGTACAGACATAACCAGATCCAAGATGGCAGCAATCATAGAAGCTGTCTCTTTAGATGTAGCAATGCATGCATGGTATGGCAGTAGTGCTTATGCGGCAGAACTGAAAAGGGTCATCTTCCAATCACTGGTTCCCAAGCTTTTTGGCATGGTGACCCATTGATTTATTGTCGCACAAATTTTGGACCAAAGGTTTTTGAGAACCATTGTTCTCCTACATTTTAACTGCAAGTTTGCCTATTTTATAACCTTTACTTAAGCTTAAGAACAAAGTTTGAGTCCAGTGGTACCTTTAAGACCAACAAAGTTTTATTCATGGTCTTTGTGGGTCTTAAAGGTGCCACTGGACTCAAACTTTATTCTGCTGCTTCAGATCAACATGGCTACCCCACCTGAATCTACTCCAGCTTAAGTTATCCAAACAGAAATTTACTTAATGCACCTATTAATGTAGATTGTTGAAATATTGATTGCATTTACATAAGTTATTCAGTTTTTCAATGCAAATGTAAGAACACAACTATCTGATTGTAGGTCATAGCGTCATGAGCTATAAAAATTATAGATACAGCAAATGGGTCTTGTTGAACCTCGATGGCTACCAGATCTCTTTATTCTTTGCCTATTTAAATTTTAAAAATAGCACCAACAATTAATGCATCTCTTCCACACTCCTGTTAGAATGTAAAATCCTATGCATGCTTACTCAGAAGTAAGTGTCTATGTTCAACAAGGTAAGTGTGGATAGGATTGCTTTGTAAGAAAGTCCCATTGAATTAAGTGGGATTTACTTCAGAGAAAGCACACAGAAGCAGGGAAGGATTTGGCCTCAGTGGTCATACAGAACCAGGAACCCAGTCCCTGCCACCCTGTTTATTTTTTCTCTAAAGAGTGAGAAAGCAAAACATGGAAAATAGGTCGGGGTATACTTGGATTGCTCCCTATTCAACTGAAAGCTTAAGATTTCAAACCTTAGGCTCCTCTCTCTTACAATCAGGGCTATTTTTTGGCAGGAACGCACAGGAACGGAGTTCTGGCTGGCTCCCAAGTTGGCCACGCCCAGCAGGAACTCATTAGCATAATAGGTCACACCCAACAGCAGAAACTCATTAGGACTGGCTACATTAGAGGTGTGTGGCCTAACATGCAAAGGAGCTCCTGCTACAAAAAAAGTCCTGGGTTTTTGACAACAAACAAGGTAAACAGAATAACAAGCAAAAGGTGGGTGTGGCTGGATAACCACACTCCTGGTTACATGGGGGTGCGTCCTAATGTGCTAATGAGCTGTGCTGTCAGGGGTGTGGCCTAATATGCTAATGAGTTTCTGTTGGGTGTGGCCTATTATGCTAATGAGTTCCTGCTGGGCTTTTTCTACAAAAAGAGCCCTGCTTACAATATTGTTTTAGAATTGAAGTTATCTCCCCTGCCATTCCATTTAACTTCAGTGGAACATTTCTCCTTGAGGGAAATGCATCTGTTTCTAAACATTAAGCACCCTCTGTTTTCTTCTGATCATCAGCTCAGACCAGTACATCCTATCCAGAGCCCCTGGATTCTCTCTCTGTCTATAAATGGCAGGTGTGAAGAAGGGAATGGAGTTGGCATTTTAAGTTTGTGAGACAGGCACTGGAAGCACATCAAAGAGATCCTGCCTGGACTGGAAAATAATACAGACACATGAGAGAAAGGTACAAGAAGATCATTCTGTTCCTCCACCAGTGCTATCACACTGATCATCACAAATCCCAGTGCAATTGCAACTTTTAAAAGCTAACAGGAGCAATTCATAAATGGCTTTTAAAACACACCTTAGTGACCATTGCTGAGAAACGGCTAGGTGGTATTAACATAAAAGGAAACAAAGAGGGAGTGGCCAAAGAAAAGATGCAGTGCAGCAAGTCAAGGAGCTCCTTTCATAAAACCAACCCCCCCCCCAGAACAACCGAAAAAGACCAACAAGGATACATCAAGAAGGGACCCAAAAGCGTCCCTGGGGGAAAATAGGGGAGGGTCTTCCAAGCAACAGCTAAACTTGCCTGACTCAATTTGAGAGCCAGTTTGGTGTAGTGGTTAAGTGCGTGGACTCTAATCTGGGAGAACCAGGTTTGATTCCCCACTCCTCCATTTGCAGCTGCTGGATGACCTTGGTCAAGCCATAGTTCTGTCAGAGGTGTCCTTGAAAGAGCAGTTCTCGAAAGAGCTCTCTCAGCCCCACCTACCTCACAGGGTGTCTGTTGTGGTGAGGGGAAGGGAAAGGAGTTTGTAAACCACGCTGAGACTCTGAGTGAAAGGCAGGGTATAAATCCAAGCTCCTCCTCCTCTTCTTTTTCTTCCCCAGATGTGTGGGGGGGGAATAAAGTCCAAGCAGCTCATTGTCTCCCACTCACTCCTGCCCCTATGGCAAGGTCTAGCCTCCATCTCTCTCTGCCTCTTACTATCAGTTGGCAAATTAAGGGGGAAACTGTCACTTAATGTATTTTGCAAGTGCCCCAGAGTTCACCTTTGCTACCTGTTGTTCAGTCGCACAGTCAGGACCGACTCTTCGTGACCCCATGGACCACATCACGCCAGGCCCTCCTGTCTTCTTTTGTGCTCTGGAGTTTGCTTAATTTCATGTTCGTTGCCTCGATAACACTGTCTAACCATCTCATCCTTTGCCACCCCCTTCTTTTTCCTTCAATCTTTCCCAGCATCAGGGCTTTCTCCAGTGAGTATTTCCAATTCATGTTAATTTCAGAGAGTGAGATACAGGGCAGACATGATTATGATTTGAATGTTCTTTTCCTGAAAGTTGATGATCTAATAAACAGCTTGACTGTTCTTTAAGATGGGAGAAATTTCTGTGATTGGGGTTAATGTTTGCAGCAGCCAGTGTATTATAGAATTAGCATATTGTGTGGTACACATAGCATGGTGAGTTTGCGAAAGCAGAGTTGTTAGGGGGCATGATTACTGTTAGTTCCAAGACTTTGGTACTTAAATATCTTTGGGACAAGAGCTCAGGAAAAGCACCCTTTTCAGCATTTCCTTTCACTCTTGCAGTGAACATCCAGCTCCCTACAGAGCATTTGGAAACATATTATGCTCTGCTGAAGTCTAATGATTTGGAGGTTCAGCGGATTTCATCGTTGTCGCTTGTCACTTTCTTACTCAAAGGAAATGGTGAGCTAATTATCAAGAGATCACTTTCTAGGAAAGGGAAATGTAATGCAGACCTAATGTTGCCACCTTTCCTCAGAGGAATAGGAATTGCTAAAGCATTTTGGGTGGAATGGAGCTTTGTTCCAATAATACTTTCTTTAGCAATTGGATTTTCTTGGTGAATTTTGCTTCATGCTCAGGATCTAAGGATGGTCATATTGGAAAACAGAAATATCTTTTCTCCCCATGTTGTATTGTCTAGTGACAGTGTTCCTTTGCCATCTCCATAGCACATAGCTGAAGGAAGGGCATTTTTTTAATAACAGCATTTTTAAAAGATTCATGTGGTAGTTGGTCTTAAAGGTGTCCCTGGACTAAAACTTTGTTCAGCATTTTAAAAACTCTTCATGGTTGCATTATTCATTAAACAGTACCCAAAGAGCATGTGATCCAAGTGGATTTATTGGAGCCGATTCTCGAGCTGCTTGAGTCAAATGATGCCACGGTCCAGTGTAATTCCTGTGCCTGCATAATGATACTTGCTGTCTCAGGTGAGTGTGATGAATGAAGATGTAATGGATGTACAACAGTCAGGCTACGTGCAGTCCCACCTTGTGATTGCAATGAAAATGATTTTACAGCCGTGTTCAGAAGATGGGAACTAAGCAACCGAGGTAGATAGTGCAAATGCAGAAAATGTGTGTTTTAAAACTTTATTTTGCTTTTGATGGTCACAAGCACTATGTATGGCACTGGAAATTGTACAGGGCAGCCAAATGAGTCGGGAGAGCAGAACTGGACAAAGTAGAACACTGAAAACTTTTTTATTTCAGGGGTCAGTCAACATTTTGTGCTAGGGATGTTCGTCAACATGCAGTTTTTGTAAAGATGGGGTCGGACAGACCCATAAGCGTTATCTGGAGGACATGTGCTCAGTAGTGTGTATTCTTCTCGTAAAGATGGGGACGGACAGACCCATAAGCGTTATCTGGAGGATGAAACCCATTAGGCAGGTGACACTCAACTCTTTATCTTTATTGGTTGCCCTCCAAGTGACTTCTCATTTTTAGTATGAAGTGAATTCACATTAATCCAAGCATGAAGAAGAATAAGTGGAGGAGAATAAGGATTGGACTAAGTTTTTCTCTTTCCAATCCTTCAAGGCATTCAGAACATGGTTCCTTCCTCTCATTTTATTCTCCCAAGGACCCTGTTACATAGGCTAGCCTGAGAGAGTGTGGTTACTCACTGAATTTCATGGCTGAGCAGGAATTTGAACTCAGGTCTACCTGACTTTAGTGCAGCACACTATGCATGCCCTCCCTCCCTCTCTGACTTTGATCAAGACTAACCAGGAATAACAGGCAGGTTCACCATCTCACGAGCTACTGAATTGGCTTCTTTCTGCCATTCTCCATTTAAAAAAGAGTCTTCAAGCTGTCAGGTCTATGGAAAAATTGATTTGAATGTCAATTACTAGAACAAAAACTTGTTCTAGTTTATATATTCCACACCACAAATACTTTATCTTGGGGAAATGCTTGTACATTTACATGTTAATTATGTCATCTCTTTTAAAAAAACCATGCCATCTCTTCAAAGAACTCATTGTCCTAATAAAAACAATAGCTTAAAATAGTATCTGCCTTATTATAAAAGAGTGATCTCAGAACAGAATAGAAATAGTGTCAGTGCTAAAATTATCCTAACCCATTCCCCATAGTAGGGGATGGTCTGAGCTCAGCTCTGAATGCACTGGTAGAAACACTGTGTCTGTCGGAAGTGCATGCTTGCTTGAGCTCAGCTCTGTGGGCTGGTTGTGCAACTGAACAACTCACTGATAGGTGATACGGAATCAACTCCATACAAATGTGGGACTTGAGCAGTGCACTAAGGACAGCATTTGATGAGAGTATAGGAGAGTTTAGTATGGTGTCAGAATTAGGTCATTTTGCACCACAAAGGTGCAAACACCAAGTGTCCTTCCTGCTTTCTACTGAGAATTGCAGATAATGCTTGGGGGGGGGGTACAAACAAAAGTACTTAAAAACAAGTTCATTTCAAGGTCAGCAGGGCTATTTTGGGGCAGGAACGCACAGGAACAGAGTTCTGGCTGGCTCCCGAGTTGGCCACGCCCAGCAGGAACTCATTAGCATAATAGGCCACACCCAACAGCAGAAACACATTAGGATTGGCTACATTAGGGGTGTGTAGCCTAACATGCAAAGGGTTCCTGCTACAAAAAAAGCCCTGGGTTTTGACAACAAACAAGGTAAACAGGATAAGAAGCAAAAGGTGGGTGTGGCTGGATGACCACACTTCTGGTAATGTGGGGGTGTGGCCTAATATGCTAATGAGCTGCTATCTCAGGGTGTGGCCTAATATGCTAATGAGTTTCTGCTGTTGGGTGTGACCTATTATGCTAATGAGTTCCTGCTGGGCTTTTTCTACAAAAAAAAAGCCCTGAGCATAGGTATCCTAAGCACTAGTGTGTGTGAATGTAATGTGAAAGCGTAGCTGGAATAAACTGCAATGTTCCACATTGGTTTACACTTCACTCCCACCACTGCAGACTATTCAACCAAGCAATCTTAGAAGTTACAGAAGAGTCATATCCATTGATTTCAGCCAGTGGCTTCTCCATATGGGGTTTTTTCAGTTGGTTCTGGCCCTGTACTGCTTCGGTTTATCCCCAGATTTCTGCATGCATTTTTGTGCTCTTAGTTTTCACTTTGTTTGTTTGTTTGTTTGGTTATTCCTGGGTGTGTTTTTTTTGGGGGGGGGTTCTTTTGAAACCGCTTTTACCTTGATCTTTTTCTGGAAGCCAGTTTTGAGTCATCTTTTTCTTTGCACATAGTGTTTTTGTTGGTTTTCTTTGTCCCACCCACCTCTAGCACACTTTTCAATGACTGGACTAATCTCATCATCAAATAACTCACTCGCCTCCCCTCTGCTCTAAAGTTGAGTGGTTTTAGTTTCTATTTTTTTTAAAAGACCCTAAAATATTGACAGATCAATGTAGTGTTGTAATGGTAGTTTAACCATTTCAAAAGAGGGAACTTTACAGAAATGAGGGGAACAGTTAAAAGGAACTGAAGGAGAAACAAATTAGAGGAAACATTGGTTAGTAGATCAACTATCTCACATCTGAGTTCCTTAAGAATTCTCGGGTGTATGCCATCTGGACCTCAAAATCTCTTTTTGCACGCCTGATGATTGGACTTACATTTCTTTTGCCAGAGCCTGTGGTCCCTCCTGTTCAGTTCATTTCAGCAGACCTTCCACTTTTTAAAGGAAGCCTCTTTACTTTTTATAGCTTACTTGACTTGCAATATTTAACCATGCAGACCTTCTTTTAGACTTGGCAGTATCTTTCCTAACCTGTGGAATGCATTCTATTTGGGCATCAATTAGTGTGGTTTTAAATAGCTTCCAAGCATCCTTTAGGGATTTTCACTGTTTTGTGATTCCCCTTCAGTTCCTTTTTATTATTCCCCTAATTTTTGTAAAGGTCTGTCTTTTGAAATCAATTGTTACAGTATAATAACACTATCTGCTTTAGTCAACTCCCTTATTTCCTTCTCCATCCCACAGTCAGCCTCATAGTATCACACGTCTGAGTCAGGATCCTTGCTGGGTGCCATAGTGGCTATGTCAGATGCGGCTGTGCTGGCCTGGTAGTGCTGCTGGGGTCAATAATGATATCATCAGGTGTAACGTTGCACAATGGTGCTGAGAGGCTTCTGGTCTTCTGCACCAGCACAGTGATTTGTGAGACTTTGCCAGTAGTCATTGTCAGTTAGGGTATATTGATAGCAGTTATCTTCCAGTAGAAACAGCTTCATTTAGTAAGTCTATATTGTATGCAAACCTCATTACATTCATTTATATAATTGGGAAAAAAAACCATATTTGGCATTTTTCAGGCCTGTTCCTTCACTTAGCACCCAGGATTCCTAGACCCAGTCCTATATTTGTATACTGTGTTTAGACTGTTCCTTATATAGCGTTCTTCAGTACCGCCTACCAAAATAACTAACTTTCTGAATTTTTCTTTCACTTCCCAGATACCAACCGAGAGGCAATCGCTTCTGCAGGAGGAGCTGTACCCTTGCTTACTCTTTCTAAATCTTACGATCCTAGAGTCCAACAATATGCGGTTGGAGCCATTTTCAACCTAACGCAATCAGGTATTGTGAACCGGGACTCATTTCTATTGTGTAATTTCCAGAATACGGGAAGGAAAGGAGACTATGTTATGGAGGCTTTGTTTTTCACTGGTAGTTATGATGATTGATTAGGAAAACAACAATTCCGTTGATCTAACTTTCAGCAGGTCTTTAGTGCCCATTCAGTAAGCAGATAAAGTATGAAATACATGAAGCCAGCTGCCACCTACACAAGTTTTAATCAGTACTCAGCATCCCACAAAGATATTCTCATTCTGCAGCATGCAGAGCAGAAGGCACATTTGATGCCTTATTCTGTTCCTTCTGGCATTTCTTGTCAGTGTTACTAATCAGGACAGAAACATGAACAACACAAAAGAAAACAGGAAGTCTTCTCTAACGGCTTCTATCCTGAATGCTGCTGCTGATCAATTGCTTCTTTCTAGTATCCCCTCTTGTAGGAGGATATAGTGTAAGGAGCTATCACTGCTGCCAGTTCTGGGATGGGACTGGTGTTGATTCTTGACTGTAATGCTGGGCTAGGCAATACGGACATTGTGCAAGATCCTAAACAGGATTTTACAAGTGGGGGACCTGCAAGGACTAGGGGGAGGCATCTCATTTTCCCATATAACCCCACCCTCACTATTTCCTCTTTGAGAGCCAGTTTGGTATAGTAGTTAGGAGTGTGGACTCAAATCTGGGAGAACTGGGTTTGAGTCCCCTCTCCTCCACATGCAGCTGCCAGTGGGACCTTGGGTCAGTCACGAGTTCTCTCAGAGCTGTTATCTCACAAGCGGTCCTTGAAAGAGCTCTCTCAGCCCCACCCACCTCACAGGGTGTCTGTTGTGGGGAGCGGAAGTGAAAGGAGACCATAAGCCGCACTGAGGCTCCTTTGGGTAGTGAAGGGCGGGGTATAAATCCAATCTCTTCTTCTTCTTCTTTCTCTTCCATCACAGCCCCCATAGAATCTCTCCTTTTCCTGATTTCCTTCTCTCCTTCCCTCCCAGCAGCCAACCAACCTTTATCAGCCTCCTGTCTTCAGCTTCTCCCCTGGAAAACTCTGGCCCAGTTGCATGGTGGCTTCCAGTGCTGGGCCTGGGCCAGTTTCCTAATGGTCTAGCTCTGTCACAGTTGTGTGGTATCTGCTGGGTGAAGCCAAATTGTGTGCTGGTTGCCAGGTCCAGGCCCAGTTGTGCAGTGGTCACTGGAACTGGTCTGGCCCAGCTGAGCCACAGCCAGCAGTGTTGAGGCTAGCCTATCCCAGCTGTGCGAAAAATAAAATAAGCTTACCGAAGAAAACCACTGTTCTGTTACTTTAACGCACTTGGTTGTACTTTCTATAATATTTATAATGCAAATTTCTTATGTTACACAACAATCATCCTTATGTAAAGTACGTGCCATAAACATAGGTAAAGCCAGTTGATAATGATGTGAGCACAATACAAAATCTTGATGCAAATATTCTGACCATA
The DNA here is from genome assembly GCF_001447785.1 of Gekko japonicus. Taxonomy (NCBI): domain Eukaryota; kingdom Metazoa; phylum Chordata; class Lepidosauria; order Squamata; family Gekkonidae; genus Gekko; species Gekko japonicus. Next base: position 1,508,967 of record NW_015159715.1, read on the forward strand.
GCCAGAACACTGTCAAGAATATTTGCATCAAGATTTTGTATTGTACGCACATCATTATCTACTGGCTTTACCTATGTTTATGGCATGTACTTTACAAAGAAGAAGAAGAGATTGGATTTATATCCCACCTCCACTACCCAAAGGAGTCTCAGAGCGGCTTACAAACTCCTTTCCTTTCCCCTCCCCACAACAGGCACCCTGTGAGGTAGGTGGGGCTTAGAGAACTCTAACAGAAACTGCTCTTTTTCAAGAACTACGGCTTGCCCAAGGTCATCCAGCCAGGTGCAAGTGGAGGAGTGGGGAAGCAAGGATGATTGTTGTGTAACAGAAGAAATTTGCATTATAAATATTATAAAAAGTACAACCAAGTGTGTTAAAGTCATAGAACAGTGGTTTTCTTCAGTTAGCTTATTTATTTTTCCCATTGTATTCACATCAAAGCCTGTCTTGTTTTTGATACATTATCCCAGCTGGGTGGCTGCTGTTGGTGCCAAGCCAAGTTGTATGAGTAGTGAGTTTCACTGGTTTCTGCTGGGCCTGTCACTGGTGAGTCCTCCTCCATTCAAAGGACATGATGGGAGGGGGAGGGGAGCTTTTCCAGGGCTGTTTTATTTTCCCTGCCCAGCTCTGCTCCCCCCCACCATGGCTTTGCTTTACAGAAAAAATGGCTTGGGAGGCTCAGCAATATTGTTGTGGTTGCCTAGCAACCTCCAGAATGACAACTGAGAACTCAGTGAGCATTGTTTTCTTAAAGCTATAGGCATTGTTTCTATTATTTTGGAGAGTGTTAATTCCCCAGTACATTTTTTAAGATTTCAGATTCTTTTAAATATAGCTGGGGCTTCCTTCTGGTTTGTTCAGAAATTCCCCTTATCCGTCTCTAGCTCCACGCTGCGATCTCTACAGTGTGGTTTGACATTAGATGTATGATGTCTTGGGCAATGCTTTCCCATCATTGGTTACACATAAATGTTTAATATTAGTTTCATCAGTTCACTATTATTACATTTTTCCAGGATAGGCTATCTGTCTATCTGTCTATGAACCTTTGAGACTCAAAGCTCCCTTCGTCAGATATCTGATGAAGCAAGGTTTGACTATCGAAAGCTCATACCCCCAAAATCTTATTCGTCTCTAAGGTGCTACTGGACTCGAATCTAGCTGTTCTACTGTAGAGCAACATGGCTACTCTCTGAAACTATCTGTATATCTGCCTTCCTTCTTTCCCCTTTCTTTAGAAAATGGTCTAACCACAGTGTTTGGTGTCCTTGCCCACTCTGCCAGTGGGTGGATTTTCCTAGCATTGTTGCTATCCAGGAAAAAATACAGATACGGTAATCTGCAATAGAACTGAAGAGTATTGCTTTAATTTGTTTCCCTTAGGAAATGCTGTCTTTTTGGCTGTTAATTCACTTGCACCCACAGAGTGATAATAAAGGAAGCTGAGTGATCGTTAGCCCAGAATACTTTGTTCAGTGTTACAGGCTCCGTGTTATTGGTTCCCATTTCCCTTGCAGAATGGGTGCAGCAAATTTTGTGTCGACAAGGTGCTCTCCCCGTTCTCACCCTTTTGTTAGAGTCTCCTGATTCAGAAGTTCAGGTAAACTTGACTTTAAAATAGGAGCTTTTTAGATCTGCAAAATATTTTAAAAACTTTTTTCAGTTCTGCAGAAATAACCTATAAGATTTTAAACACTGTCAAGACTGAAACTGTATCTTCAACTGTGCTTACTGACAGAGGGGGGAAAAGACATAAAATTGCTTGTGACATCTTCAGTCATCCCATAAAATTAAGTGGTGTAGATAAATTCTGGCTGCTTGATGGGAAATCTAGCTTGGGGGTAGAGAGGAGAGAGATCTGTGACACCTGAGACCTAACAGGCAACCTCTTGAGTGAAAAGAAGAAATAAATCATTACTATTTAAGGCCCAATGTTCTTTCTAGTACCCCCTCTTGTTGTAAGGTTAAAAGAGCTCAGGGCTTTGCAGTTCAGTTTGAGATAACCCCCTGGGGGCTCTGGCCCGGAGCTCCAAGGTTTACAGAAGTCCCAAGGAAACAATATGCAAGATTCAGGTTTGCTTACAAGGAAATTTTAATGAAGCATCAAATTTAAGAGATGATGGCAGGCTTCAATCTGCTGGGCCTCGAACATATACAGCAAAGCCAGGCAGAACCTGAGACAGCATACATAGCTAAAACCAGGGCTTTTTTTTGTAGAAAAAGCCCAGCAGGAACTCATTAGCATAATAGGCCACACCCAACAACAGAAACTCATTAGCATATTAGGCCACACACATGGCAGTGCAGCTCATTAGCATATTAGGCCACACCCCATGCCTTCTCTTGGCTTGCCCGGGCGTGCTGCAGCTGTGGGGAGCCTGGGCAAGCCGGCCCTTGGACAGGCCGGGGAAGGCACAGGGAGGCATTTAAATGCCTCCCCGATCCTTCCAGGGGCCCCCCTGGCCTGCCCACCTTGGAGTCGCTGGGAGGGGTGTTTGCTCTCCAGGCCTTCCCTCTGTAGCCACGCACGCAGAGGTTTTGGCTGTAGTGGGCATGGCCAACTCTGAAGCCAGATGGAACTCTGTTCCTGTGCGTTCCTGCCCAGAAATAGCCCTGGCTAAAACCAAACATCTTATACCATAATTGCTGGCTACAAGTCATGTCAAGAATAACATCATTAAAGCTACATTCTAAAGACTGAGAGATTTTGCACCTGATACTCAGTGGTAGAGGAAAACAAGTCAGCTTTCTAGATAAGAACTCAGGAGACTGTGAATGAAAACATTCCCACAGGAGTGGCCTGACAGCTATCCCTCCACACAAATAGAGGTCAGGAACTAACTGAACTCCAAGATGGGGTAACAGAGGCTATACAAGTGGTTAAATTAGTGTTGGAAGAAAAGTACTGCCTTCAATCCTGCATTTGTGCCCTCCTGCCCACCCTGGTTAGGGCTCCTAACTATAGTTTGAGAGCCTAGGCCCTAAGCATTTTCAATTAGAAATCTGTGGGACTTCCAATGTCTGTACTCCATGTACTCCATAAGCCCGCCACATGGTGCATTAGTTCCTATCTTCTGTGCTTACAGTACTATAGCTGTGCCGCTCTAAGTAACATGGCAACAAACTCTCAGCACCATGAAGGGATGCTGCAAACAGGGGACCGATTTCTTCTGCGGATGCTCCTTTTTCTCCTCTCCTCTTCTGTGGACAAGGTAAAGCTGTGGGTTGCACGGGGTTATGGGCAATGTTTCCTCTAAGATGTGGAGTCTTGTGAGCAAAAACTCTATTTTGTGAGCTACTGGCATTAAAGTTGTGAGCAAGCAATTTGGTTACTGCATAGATTAGTCTGCTCTGGAGCCATCCTTCCTGAGCTAAGACAAAAATGTGTGAGCAGGAGGCTAAAGAACTGTGAGTTAGCTCACACTAACTCAGCTTAGAGGGAACACTGGTTATGGGATAGGATATTACTGACCAGACTACTTCTTTTCTAACTCCTCTATCCTATGCCTGTTTATTCAGAAATTTCCCCTTCATTTCAGTGGGATAGGGTTGCCAGGTCTGGGTTGGAAAATACCTGGGGACCTCGAGGGTGAATCCAGGAGAGGGTGGGGGTTTGGGGAGGGGAGGGGCCTCAGCATGGTACAGTGCCATACAGTCCACCCTTCAAAGCAGCCATTTTCTCCAGGGGAGCTGATCTCTGTCAGCTGGAGATCAGTTATAAAAGCAGGAGTTCCCCAGGCCCCACCTGGAGGCTGGCAACCCTGCAGTGGAACTTGCATTGCAGTAAGCTTGCTCATGACAGCAGTCTAAATATCGTTATATGTGTACAGTAAGAGTATCATAAACATGTTTTACCTTTGTGAGGAAACAAAATGAATTCCCATATTAGATCTTGAAGTTTGCTGTGTGATAAAATGGATCCTAAAAGTGCCTCCATTCCACCCAGGGGATGTGGAATAAATTTACCTGGATGGTCCAATTCCCAGATCCTTAGACTTTGAAGAGGAGTTCACCTTTCCTGCCTTTTCCCTTCACCTTCAACAGAAATGAAAAGGACTAGGCTTGCCTTGTTATCATCAGAGAACACTTTGTGAACATTGAAGTTTACATCTTTGACATATATCCCAGTTAACCAGAATATTGTGATAGAGGGGCCATGGTGCAATAGTAAAAGGTCTGCTTGGTATGCAGAAGGTCCCAGGTTTGATCACCAGCATCAAAAGGGTGCTGTCAAAAGGATCAGGTAGCAAGTGAGGTTGAAGACCTCATCCGGAGATGCTGGAGAGCTGCTACCAGTCTGAGTAGACAATACAGACCTTGTTGGACCAATAGTCTGATTCCGTATAAGCCACCTTCATGAGGCCATGTGTTCATGTATGCCTATTCACCAATATTGCCCATTAAACAACCTCAGCTACCGGCTGCTGGGGAAGGCCTTTCTTTACTTGGGACAAAACCACAGAAAGCTAGCTATTGCTCATCAGAGTAGACAATACTGAGCAAGTTGGACCATTGGTCTCACTTGGTGTAAGGCAGCTTCCTGTGTTCAACTAGTGCGAACCAGTCAACTCTAGAACCAGTATAGGTATTGTTAATGTGTTGTTTTATGACGGTTTCATTAAATTGTTTATATTGTTTTTAAGTTGTTTATATTGTTTTTACATTGTTACCTGTCTTGGGTCCCAGAATTCCCAGAAGAAATACTTGAAGTAAATTAATGTTTTTTTTAAGAGCCGAGAATCTAAAGTATTTTCTCTTGCGTTCTGATTTGTTTATCTTCTACAACTAGGTTTCAAATCAGGCTTGTGTTTGTCTCAGGAATTTAGTCACAAGTGGTAAGTAAGGTCCTAAAACAATAGTAAATGAGCATGCCAGTGGCCAATTGCACACAGATTATTTCCTGTGTTGTTTTCTGCTGTATAGTTTCTGAGAACTATCTTCTCAGATCACTCCTGGTCCAGTTATAATTTGGTTTCAGTCGTTTGTGTAGCAACAGCTGTTTTATTGAATTGATATTGTTTGGCAGGTTGAGAGAGCAAGAACCCTGTTGTTATAAGTGTATACCCGCAAAAGTTTATTACTGTTCCGTATATTTATTATGATGCTATTTACTTCATTTATGCCCCCACCTTTCTCCCCAATTGGGGGGGGGAAGCAGCTTACATCATTCTCCTCTCTTCTGTTTACGGTGGAGAAAGCGATTGCTAACCATACTCAATCAGAAAAGCACTTGAATAAATATTTATTAAAATAGAGATATTTCAATATATTACACTGTCCAAAACACATTTCTGCAATAGATAGTATAAGAGGTGAGAGTTTCACACCTGCTGTAGTAGGCCATATTTAGCATTCTTTTTCTGCTTTAATCACTCTTCAGTAAAAACTGCCTTCTTTAATTCTTTTTCTCACAATAGCTTCTGACTGCTTGTCTCGTACACTCACAAGATGAGTTAAACTCAGGTTCTTCTTAATGCTTTTGTGGATCCCATACTAGTGGTGGCTGTTAGTGTCCTTTCCAAAGATATTACATCTTCTGAGAATGAGACTCAGATACCTTTTTGTCTTCTCCCTACTACGTGGTAGATGCTTATTGGAGAATGGAGTCCATATGGCTGGGACTGCATGCCCCAGCCACATAGGTGGACCACTGAGGTATTTTTAATGGGCTTGGTATACTATTAGAAATTGGAAGTCGGCAGACCCATGGGAAAGTCCTGTCCCATGGGTCTGGATCCTTTAAAATTTCACCCTGCTTGCATGACTCACTCACAGATAAGTGGCTCTCACGTGGCTGTGAGAATGTTTAAAGGAGTCTCTTCCTCTCTAAACTCTGTCCGACAGAGTTATAGGCAGATCAGATAGACCTCCAGGAGCTACCAGAACTTCTTAGGACAGAGCAAGCTAACCCACTGGAGTGGTCAGGCCTGCTTCTTTGGTCAGAACAACTGTGGGACTCAGCTTGCAACCACAGACCTGCCTGACCTGCCAGTTGGAACAGACTTTATACCATTCCTTTCCTTGTTTCGTCCAGCTCTTGCCCTGATTACTCTTGTGCAGACTTTGACACTTGCATGCAAACACAATGATTTGGCAAGAGCCAGACTTGACAGGGAGTCTCCACGTTTTGCATCAGCAGTAGCTGCCAAACACCATGGGGCAGATCCCCCATGTTCTTGTTGCCAAGTTACAGTGTAGTGAAAGGATACTGAACAATAGTTGCTGGTTGAAGTTGATAAAAAGTGTCCCAGGCAACCACGGCATATGATTATGTCCTCAAAAAGAAATTTTCCAAGCTAGGATATTCAGGATCATTGATATGAATTATAATCACCGTTCCATAGCCCCTTTTGCTTTTTAAAAAACTTTATTATAATCCTAGATCGTTTTAAAAGTTACGTATGTCAGCATTTGCCTTATCAGTAGTAGCTGCTCTTGAAAAAAATACTGAAAGGAACCACTACTGTCTCAATCATCTCATCCGTTTCAGTCCTTATCTTCTGAACATAATTCTCACAACCGAGTTGCCATAGCTGTAGGGCAAAATGTCTGGTGTGTGGACATCCTGATGTGTCACTCCTGTCCTCAGCTTCCTAATGGATCAAGTGATACAGAGTAAGGACAGCACGTAAGAGAAAAATAGAGGGAATAGAGCACTAAATAGAGATTGATGGAGACTGACAAGAGAAGCCTCAAGCTCTTAAGGGAGGAACTTCAGAAGAGAACTGGAATCACACTGTCCCCAGATTAAGGGTGAACACACAGCATAGCTGATGTAGTCTAGCTTCCTCTGCAGGTTGTATGAATATGAAATAAAATTTCCTTCTTACCACAAATGTTAAATTAAGGAGATGCTGTTTTCAAGGGAATTCGGTTCTATAAGCTCTTGCTTGTGTTCTCTCATTATAAGCAGCACTTAGGGAGCAGCAACCCTAAGTAGGTCTACTCAGTAGTCTGTCTCATGTCATTCAATAAGGTTTGGTCCCAGGAAAGTCCCCTTAGGACTGTATCCTTAGTACCAACATCCCTCAAATGAACCACCCATGTTTTGCCATCCAGAGAGAAAGGTTGGTTCTTAATGGAAGGTGTTTGTGCAGCTGCGTTTAGACACGTATAAATGCTGATTGCATCTTAATGGCAGCTGCGTTAGACACGTTTAGACACGTATAAATGCTGATTGCATGCAGTTGCAGAATAAAGAGAGCTGACATCTTCAGTTGAGTTAATTAAAAGGCCACATTAATTTATTTACATCAGTCAAAGGGATCTATGGTGCCCACAGGCCAAACCCTATTCCAAACCTGGTCACAGTGGGGGGGCCATTGGTGCAATGCCAAAAAAAATTAACCTCCTTGGTCTGTGCATCCCTGATTTTATAGGTGAGGTCACCTTATCTCTGAGCTTTGGGCTGTTACATGCATACAGCTCAGGCTGTTCCTTGCTTACCTTCATGGTGCTTGAGGGAGGTACACCACTTCCTGTCCCCCTAGCTACTGGGTCTGTGGGTTGAAGATAATGGCACTCCCTAAGGATTTCCTGTACCAGGTCCAGGTCCCCAAGTCTTCCAAACAATGCTTCAGGGTGTTCTAAGGATTACACTGTTAGGGGACCAGGGCTGCATGGACAAGAGGCACTTCTTTAAAATAACCCCTCAACAGGCCTACCACACTGTTCCATCAGCAGCAAAGTTCACTGACCGCCGGGGTAGAGCAAATTACACATTTCCTCAGTGCCTCTCAAGTGATCAAACCAATGCTAGTTGGCCATTTAGAATGTTGCCCTGGAGTGTGAACAATGGAGACCCTGACATTGTAGAGTTTTTAATTACTTTGTCAATTGAATGTCCTTCAAATGAACCTTTTCATCTATCAGGGTCAAAAATTTTGTGGGAACTAATGGAGGGTAGCAAAATGGCAATCATTACCTTTTCAACAGCTTCCATTTGTTGTGTTTATAGCAATGTCAACATTTATTTATGGATATCGTACAGTACTTCAGAACAAAGGCATCATCAGTATTCATTGGATTGTACTGAATTGGCATCTGATAGATTATAGGATACATTTTAGACAAGATCCACACCAATAGTGCATGTCAGAATACAAATTAATTGGAAAAAAGTAAAAAGGGGGGGGGAGTACATTTTAGCAACAAAACTGTACAAAAAAGGGGGGGAAGGGTGGTCTGGGGATTAGCCCCATTACTTATATTTAAGACTATGTACAAATGTTCTGTTATTTACCTTGTAATTAGAAACATTTGGCTGTGCCTCCTTCATACTGATGCGTTTAGGCAAAAACACTGTTACAAAAGTGATCAGATTCCTTTAAAAAGAGAACAGAGAAAGCAAAGAGAAACCCCCCTAATCTCATAAGAAGGGAAACATTTGTGCACATGGGACAATACAGTTTCTTCCTCCCCGTTTCATCATACGTTTGTCCCCACAACGGCCTTGAAACAGGGTGGGGGGGAAAGAAGAGATGGCAACTTAATGCTGGGGAAATTACAGATCATGCGGACAATTCAAAACAACCTGCACTTTTGTTAGCTCACTTTCTGAAGGAGAGAGAAAAGAAAAGGGATAAAAGGCCAGACCAGTGAATGCTTTTCAATAGTAATCATGAGCATAGGAGCATGGACAGCTGGACATATTCCGAGAATGGTCTGGTCTATTAAGGGAATCGTGCGGGTTTCATACTTTTACGATATCAGATTACTTGGGCTAGTTCAGCAACTCCTCGTCCAGGGATACGGCCACCTTGTGCATGAAGATGTAAGTGAATTCAACACACAAAGAAAACCCATCGACCCGTTTCAAAGCACTCGATGAAGGTACGAAGTCTCCAGGATGTGTGATTGCTGTTTCATGGTGAACCCGTTTGGGAAGTCAGATTGCTGACTTCCTGTTTCTCTGCCATTTTTTTTGTGTTACCAATGTGCACATAAGCAGATAGGCACTTCAAGCAGTACTTGTGAGTTTCGTCACTCCCCCTGCCCCCTCAGCCAAACTGGAGAGGCTTATCGTGTTTATTCTCTCCCCCTGGCTTTCAAAAGCACAGTTTAAAAACACTTTCCCCATGCTGAACTACAGATCCCAGCAGCCTCCTCCAGTAATTCTACTGGCCACCAGCTGCACCCATCCTGTCAGGAGTTTGAAGCACTGCTTCTCATAAGTGTCTATGCATATGCCCAGAAGACAAATGATTAAGGAAAACTGCTCTACCGGCCCACTCCATGTCTGCCATGTCTGTAGGGTTGCCAGGTCTTACCTGTTTGCTGGGGGGTGGGGGCTCCTGGCTTGGTCCCAGGGTTTTCTGGCATGTGTGCTGCAATGACATCACCCAGAAGTGGCATCATTGAACCGGGCACGTTGTGCAGGGGATGCTGTGGCATTTGGCTAAAAACTCTATGGTAACCATAGAGTTTTTAGCCAAATGCTAGACCGTCCCTTGTATGACATGTCTGGTGTGATGACATCACCTCTGAGTGACATCATCCCGCTGGGCACATCGGGTGCAGTGGGGCTTTTGGGGGCGATGCCCCCCCACCAGCCAGTAGGTCAGCGGATTTGGACTCCCGAAGTTGGGAAAAAACCCACCCCCATCGGGGGTTTTTTTTTTTGGCAATCCTATGCCTCTGACCGATCAACCATAGGGTGAATGTGCGGTAAGGTAGGTTAAGGGGGGAATGTCTGATCAAACCTCTCAGTTTCAAAGAAACCCGGATTGTAAGCTTGACATCTGTATACAGCCCAGAGCATGCAATTGAAGAGAATGTTTTTTTAAAAAATTCATTTTTTTACTTACTTCAGTTTCTCACTGTACTGTGTAAATAATATAATTGATTTATCATTCTTATTGTAACTATTACTCCACTAAAATTCTTTAATTGATTAATAAACCTAGTAATAATGCAAAAATGTTTGCCGGTATTTCCAGGAACAATAATCAATTGTGTGAGTGAAAATTGTAACATAACATTTAGCTTCCAATCAAAATTAATATCTAATATGCACCTGGGATAGGAAACTAATCCACTATAACAATGCATGTGTGAGAATCAAAGATTCATAAACAAACCTTCCACTGCAAAGAGCTGAGCCTTCTTCTCAAAACACATTTTACATTTGTTGATGGCTTCCGTTGAACTGATCCAATGTACAAATTCAGGCAGACCTCTTCTCCTCTTCAACCTCTGATTTGGAGCTGAACCATTACAAGTGGATTAATTAAGGGCTTAACTAGACATTACACCCACAGGCGTGTATTTAAATCCTGCTGACTACTTTTAATAAGGAAAAGCTGCTTTAGGAATTTGTGGTTTGGAGTGGAGAAGCAGAGGTACTTAAACCTTTGCCCACCTGCCGTTTGCCCACTTCAGTTTGCTTCTCCAGCTGCTTTTTCCCTTTGTGGGGTTTGAGGTATGAGCCTCCTATGGTCAATAAACCTGGCATCCCACAAGAGGTAAAGCACCATGGGACAGTTGCAATAATATCAGTAGGTAGAGAATAGAGCCCAGAAGACACAAAGATTGTCACACCTGCCCAGCCTGGCCACTTCTCGCACCAGCTCCACTGAAACTTCCAGGGAAGTAGTGGGGAGAGTCTGAACTGCCCCAGCAAAGGCACAGCAAGCTCTAAGATTATTATGACATCGTAAGCCCTATGTCAGGTCTAGAGACCTTTCAGGGACAACAGTTAAAACACAGTGGGGCACTCAAGGAAGCAATGGTCCGCTCTCTCCTGAGAAAACCTTTTTTAGACCAGGCTGAATTGGCCAACTATCGGCCGGTCTCTAATTTCCCCTATTTGGGGAAATTAATTGAGAGGGCGGTGGTGATACAGCTGCAGGGCTTTCTGGATGATGCTTCCGCGCTTGACCCCTTCCAGTCTGGCTTCCGTCCAGGACACGGGACGGAGACGGCTTTGGTCGCTCTGACTGACGACCTCCTGAGACATATGGATCGGGGCGGGTCCGTGGTACTGTTGTTGTTAGATCTGTCGGCCGCATTTGACATGGTCGACCACCAGTTACTAGCCCACCGCCTCGCCGACGTGGGGATTCAGGGACTTGCCTTACAATGGCTTGCTTCCTTTCTCCAAGGTCGGGGACAAAGGGTGGTGTTGGGGGAACAGCAGTCCAGGAGACACCCTCTTGAGTGCGGTGTGCCCCAAGAGGCAGTGCTGTCCCCGATGTTGTTTAACATCTACATGCGCCCCCTTGCCCAGATTGCCCGGAGGTATGGGCTGGGGTG